>NC_135995.1:1008943-1137943 GCF_053455715.1 Rhinoraja longicauda
GTTCAATTCCAATCAAAATTAAGTAAGAAAGGATATTAATATTTTCTTCCACAGTTCCTTCCTTGTTAATCTTTATGATCAACACTTATATTATTATAAGAAAGGATTTTAATATTTTCTCTCATTAATCAGTTGCAAAAATGGAGGCATACGTGTCCGAATATAATTTTGGTTGGAACCCGTCCTTGAGCTTGCAGAGGGATCCCTTCTTCTGCAGGCGAAGGGATATGGGCACAACCCCAACATTGTAATCAGATAAGGAAGCATGTGTTTCTTTCAGCTGCGAGTTCACTGTGTTCTGTGTGAAAGTTGTTAGTTGAATTTCATACTCCAACTCCTACCTTCATCCTGTTTCTCATAACTAGATGCTTCTCTTCACTCTCATGTCCTCTATGACCCCATATAATGTTACTATATTCATAAGTATTTAATACTCTAAAGACAGTTAATAAAGAATATGTCTATATTTCGACAATTTTTTTTATCGCTACAAAATTTTACGGTTCTTGCGTTTCCTTCTCCTGGAGGGTTCTGTCTGAGTGATGCAGTTTACATCTGGTGGCATGTATCCAATCAGGTTTTTCTTTTACTTTTACTGCTGTTCGTGTTGTTAGCAGCACCACATATTGTCCTTTCCATCTAGGAGAGAATTTTGCAGGCGTCTTCCCTCGATTATTTTGTTGACACACCAGGCATGTTCTTGCAACTTTATCAATTATGACTGTTATCCAAGGTACATACCATTGTTGGGACAATGCGTATGCCATCCCCCCTTGTCCCATGTGAGCCTGTCCATGGGCAAAAATATGCTCCTGGGGCAAAAATATGCTCCTGGGGCAAACTACACGACCATCAGGGTAGACCCAGACAATAGGGTCTTGATAACACCCTGCTTTGCTCCAGGAATTCTTTTCCTGGAATGATGCTAGGCTCTGGGCATCCTGTAACTGGGTTACATCAATGCTAACCGGGAGCATCCTTTGTGCTGCAGACTTAATTTTAGCCGCTTATAATTGCGGGGTTTGCCTGAGGGCAATCTGGCTACATAATCAGCTGATCTGTTTCCCTTTGATGCATCATCATCCGACGATGTATGAGCCTCGCATTTAATAAATGCAATCTGCCGTGGCAATTGAATAGAATCCCATAAATTTAAGACCAGTTTATCATGCTTAATAGTCTTTCTTGTTAATGTAATGAATCCTCTATTTTTCCATAACTGCCCAAAGTTATGTACAACCCCAAAGGCATAGTGAGAATCAGTGTAGATATTAGCACTTTTACCTTTTGCCAATATGCAGGCACGAGTCAGGGCATACAGCTCAGTTACCTGAGCAGACGTTCCGGATGGTAAAGCATATGCCTCCAGCACTTGGTGTGGTGTGACCACCGCATATCCTGCTAATAATCTGGGATCGCTAGGTCGGTGTGAAGAGCCATCAGTAAATAGGACCAGGTCAGGATTTTCAATCGGATGATTCTATAAGTCCAGCCGGAGAGTGGCAGTGGCTTCTACAAGCAATAGACAACTATGGTCACACCCTTCTTCTGGCAGTGGTACAAAGGTAGCTGGATTTATAGCAGTTGATTGCTGATAAGTATAGTTGGGGTGTGATAAACGGATAACTTCATAACCTGTTCTTTTAGCGGCTGTGAAATGCTGTTTGGCTGCAGAGTTCAATAATAACATCATGGCATGAGGAACAGTCACTACACACGGGTGATCAAGGACGATGGGGATTGTGTTTTCTATCATAGCCGTTGCCGCTACAGCTCGCGAGCAGGCTGGCATGGCATTTACTGCAGCTTGTAAAGCCACGGAATAATAGGCTACCTGTCTTTTTCCCCCTCCATGTTCTTGAATCAGGACCCCAGTCGCAAACCACTTTGATTCATTTACATAAAGTTGAAAGGGCTTTTTATAATTTGGCAATCCAAGGGCCGGAGCAGTAACCATAGCGTTCTTTAGATTTCTAAACGCCTGGTCTCTTTCTGCAGTCCATATTACTCCGGATGACTCAGTCTGCAAGGTGGCTGAACGTAATGCTGCATCTATTTCCCTGTAGTCATGGATCCCACAGTAACCCACCATGCCAAAGAAGAAGAGAATGTCCTTCTTTGTCTTCAGGACCGGGACCTTCTCTATTGCCTTTATTCTGTCTTTTCCAAGTCTCCTTCTGCCCTCCTGCAGCTGGAATCCCAGATACTGTAGTCCAGGCTGGCAGAACTGTAATTTGTCCAGGGATAATTTATGCCCTCTTTCTGCTAAATGTTGCAGCAATTTAATTGAGTCTTTACAATCAGGACCTGTCACAGAGGCTACCAAAAGGTCATCGACATACTAGATCAAAGTAGATTTTGCTGATAATTGACATTCCTCAAGATTATTTTTCACCGCTGCTGCATATACGGCCGGGCTTTCAGTATACCCCTGGGGTAGCCTAGTCCAGGTGTATTGTTGATCTTTGTAGGTAAAAGCAAACAGGAACAGGTTGTCTTTATGCAGGGGTATGGAGAAAAAGGCTGAACATAGGTCAATTACTGTAAAGGTGCCGGCTTCCGCCGGTATAGATGACAGAATAATATTGGTGTCAGGTACTAAAGGAGCAATCGGGATCACCATTTTGTTAATAGCTCTCAGGCCTTGGTTGGCAGAATGGAAGTATTACACGGACTTTGCGTTTTCACTAATACTTCTTGTTGTAATAAATAAATGATGACTATAGCTATCCCTTCTTAAGTCTCCGGGGACAGTCGATACTGTTTTAAACATGGCAAGGAAGCACCCTTTTTTAAGCGGTATGAACATTGATTTCTCTAACTTTAGATAGCTCCTCTGTCCCTCTCTTTCCCCTCCCCTTCCCAGCTCTCCCGCTGTCTTCCTGCCTCCAACTACATCCTTTCTTTGCCCCGCCCCCTCCCCTGACATGAATCTGAAGAAGGATCTCAACCCGAAATGTCACCTATTCCTTCTCTCCTGAGATGCTGCCTGACCCGCTGAGTTACTCCAGCATTTTGTGATACCCTTTTTTAAAGTCACGTTATGTTCAGGGGCTGAACGCACTCGCCCCACATGAATCTTATGCTTTGCCCATAGTTCAGAGGGTACTTGGATCAGAGCCATTGGGAATCTTGACGGATCCTCAGTAGGCCGTTGTTGCTTTTTTCTCTAACCCATGTGATCTTTCCTTCTGTGACCCTTGTGATCTTTCCTTCTGTGTCATTAATGAAGTCAATCTGGACCTCTCCTTTTGCCATTGGTAACTTTAAAACATGAATTGACTGTTTGTCCTTCAACCTTGATTTAAAATCATTTCTCCTACTTCTTTCGCTGTTGCTGGAGGTCAGGTGTGACTCAGAAGTGTCTCCCGTCTCCAATCGATCCCTTTGGTTTTGAGAGAGGTGGACCATTATTCCTAATCCCGGGACCCCAAAAAAACAAATAAGGGTTGACCGCTAATTGTTCGATGCTATTCAACCAGGTGGAGACTATTTCCTGGTACCCGGGATGAGGGAGGCGCGTATATAATGCAGTGCAATGTGTTCGCTTATGTTCTTGGCTGGTTTCGATAAGATACTGTAAATACCGGCCTTTTAAATCTTGCACTCTTTGCAGAGCACAATGGATTTGATTAACCAATTGAATGTACGGATTGTTACTCAATTGGCAACAATATCGGATGGGCCCCTTTTTTACCCTTGTTCTTCCTCCTTAATTAAATTTAGCAATTGATGTGTGTGCATTTGAGGGGGTTCCATAAACATGCCGTCTGCAGTACAGTGTAAGACTGCTCCCAGTTTGCAGAACTTGTCTTCCCAATAACGGGAGTGGTGCTGTTCTAGAGATTATAAAAGTGTCAGTAAGTGGGTTGCCATTTACCTGCACACGTGTGGGTTCTGATAAAGGTTCTATCATGGTGTCACCGGCAACCCCTATAGTATTAATATTCGAATTACTGACGGGGCACAGAGGACATTGTGTCTCCGGTATCGACCAGAAGGTCTAAATGGCAGTCACCTATCTTGCCTGCAGCTATGGGTTCTTATTCTGATTTAGACAATCTGATCAGAGCAACCTGTACCGCTTTACATCCACAGCATCCCTGTGATGATGGATTAGGAAGGGGTTACTGAATGAGAAGGGGGCAGGGCCTGGATCCCTTCCCTGTTGCTGTGGGGAACATCTGCAATCTCGAGCCCAATGCCCCGTCTTACCACATCTCCAGCATTTGCCTCGTGTTGTATCTTTTAATTGCCATTGTCCCCTTCCTCGGCCCCTACCTCTACAAATTCCTCCTCTTCCCCAGCCCCCTCTCCCCGTGTAATACTGGCCCGATGTTTTGGTTTCGGCTCTCTCGCCTGGGCAAACAGCCATTCCCTCTCCATGTTCACAAGCGCTGTTATCACATTATCCCACGGCTTATTTTGCCATTCTCCATTAACCAATTAAGAAATACATTGGGCTTTCTTAAGGGATCTGGAGCTTTGGCAACCATGGCTCTAACTTCAGCTGGGGTCCAGGGTTTCAACACGGGGACTTCTCCTATCATAGTACGGGGGGGGGGGGGGGGACTACATCAGTAACTCGGACTTAGACTCTTCCTCAACATTCATCATCTGGAGCATTGTTTGCTCATCCTTCATGATATCTTTTTGATATCTCCAAGATCGTGTATCAGGCCCCTCTCAGAGGTACTATCTGCTTCTGCCAGACCTGCCTGAGGAGCTGTGGCTCCTTTACCGGTGGACTGATCCATACGAGACCCAAAGGTAGAAATAGAGCCTCAGCACCTGAGGGGGCAGCGGCCTGTTCTCTTTCTATATATGCCGGGTTATATGGAGGTTGTCGCGGGCGAAATGCAGCCGCCATCATCAACATATCATCAAAATCATCCTCTACTGGGGGTGCCTTCTCCACAGGGAGTCGGGGATATATTGCTGCCACTTCCTTTGGTATTATAGGCACAGGTCCCTCATTTCCCTCTTTCTGCTTAACACCTTTTCCCTCCTCCAGGGGCTGGTGTCTTCTCTCCATCCCCACCCATTTCCTTATTATTTCTATCAATTTTAAAGGTATACACAGCACTCCATATATAACTAATAACACTACCACTGCAAATATTAATTGTGCTCCCATTTCGACAAACCATTTCTTTTTTAGAAATGAGTAGGACAGAGATAGCTTATAGCTTCCCCCATCCGGCCAATCTCCATTTGATCGATCAGCTGGATTACCACAAAAATTTACCACACATTGGTCATCTCTGTTTTTTGTTATGACCACATCTGCTGGCGATCCCGGTGGAACAATGGGATCTCCTACCTTTTCCCGGTGTCTTATGATCTTTGTTATCACCTTGGCAATGTTTTCTCTTATCTGCATCTTTCCCTCCTGGACCACCTGATTCTTTTCCTCAGGCCTCCCTCTATCAGTAGGATCAGATTTCCCCGACCGACTACTATTGCTTCCCATATTATTTTCACAGGTCTATAAATCAGAAGTTAGGGTTCCGCGGACAACTTGCAATAGTATACTATTCACAGTTTGCGCGCACCGGTTTGACTCCGACCGCAAAACTCAAAGTCACTTTTCAATTTTTGTAGTGCGCTTTACGGCACCTGCTTCAATTTATCTTCTACGCCCAGCGTGAGTAAATTAATCTTCTCCGCTTTTTCCGCATCACCTCTTGGCTCAGCGTGAGTCACCGGCCAGACAAGCGAGGTTCCCGGGGACTCTCCATCCTCTCTGGGAAGCCCACCCCCTTTCGATTGGGACTGTTTTATCCTTCCCTTTTATTTCCAACTTGTGTGTTCGTTCGAATCCCGTTATCATTGGGATCCTGCCGTCTACGCCAAATTCCGTGGAAGAAATTATTTTTTAGGGAAATTAAACGAAAATGAAAATAGGAGACTTTGCAGGTTTGCTACGAGACTTTATTGTGACTCAGGTTCGATCCTGACTACGGGTGCTGCACTGTAAGGAGTTTGTACGTTCTCCCCGTGACCTGCGTGGGTTTTCTCCGAGATCATCGGTTTCCTCCCACACTCCAAAGACGGACAGGTATGTAGGTTAATTGGCTGGGTAAATGTAAAAATTGTCCCTAGTGGGTGTAGGATAGTGTTAATGTACGGGGATCACTGGGCGGCACGGACTTGGAGGGCCGAAAAAGGCCTGTTTCCGGCTGTATATATATATGATATGATATATGATCATGGAGAGATGGCGGCAGGAAACTGCCTACCAGTTCTCTGACTTCACAGCAGAATTAGCCGACAGTTATACTGTGCAGTAAACAACTTTTGTTTTTTGTTAGATACAACTTTCCGAAAATATGCTATCTAATACATGGGAACCAATTATTTCACTAGTCATAACATTAATTTTGTTCGTGTCAACTTTATTCAACAACAGAGGGATAATACAAGTCAAACACACTACAAGGGCATCTTGACATTATTCTATCTCACATTTTAGGCGGCCCGCGTCACCATCACCTCGGGCTGCGGGTGGGGGATGGGAGGGGGGGTTGCTCAATGCATTCGGGGCATTGTCGCCAGTCACGGGGCCAGTTTGTTCACCGGTATCGAAGGGGGTAAACTTAAAACGATCATTTCACAAATCACAGATTCTCCACATAGATCAATCTCAATGTCGCCGAACGTTGCGGAATGAGGAATCGTTGTTTCCCACACCCGAGGGAGAGCCGATCAACACTGCGTCCTCCCCTGAGAGAAGGGTGACCTCAGCAGCGATGAGGTTGTGTCACCCGTGTCCTTACAAATTCTCATTATTAGCATCAATATATATTCTAATTATTCTCATATATTCAGACGCTCCAGGGGACACCAACATTTTATATTCCCTTTGAGAACCCGGTCCCCAGCACCATTCCACCCACCCATCGGACACCCGGCGACAAGGAGACAGTTATCAGAAGTGATCAGAATAGTTTATTCCCGGTCACTATGAACAACCTGTTTCCTGTGTGATTCACGCACAAGGTGATGTGACAGCGCGCAGTTATCCCGTGACTTACAATATCCAGTATTGCTACACTTGGACATCATTGAGATTATATTGTGTAGAAAGGAGTTGCAGATGCTGATTTATTGGTTGTAAATGGCAGCTACTGAATTAAATAATTCGTACACCGGGATACCTCCTGAAAACGTCAGTTTAAGATGCGTACATCTGTTCGACGTTCTGCTATATTTATAACTAGACTGGGAATACTAATGTTTCAATGATATGATTAATTTCACAATGAAACTCACGGGGTATTTAACCACGTTCTTCAGCTCCTCTCGGAACTTTCTCTGGGTCAGGACATACATACACGTGTTGGTGCAGGTACTCAGAAGCTGGAGCATTAACGAAATTGGCAGAAGATCACTGTCTGCGAAGTACTCAGCGCCCAAAGCGCGCTCAGACACAACATAAACAACCACTGTACTCCACAACGCAATAGAACTGCCTGATATGCTGAAGAGTAAAACGATGGATTTCCTCCGGTTCTCCATTTCCGGGTCTTTGCCATTCTCTCCACTGTTGCGGCCCCGGAGCAATCTGCGGACTCTACCAGAGACTAGAATGTACCTGGCGGTCAGTGAATTGACCAACAAAAGCAAAACGAACGGGAGACAAGGAGTTACCGCAAAGTACAAGAACTCAAACGCAGTCCATGAAGGTGAGGTTAAGAAAGACTGTTTCAAGGCGCACCCTCTGGGTTTATTGTCGCTGATATATGCTGACTCGACCGTAAAATACCACGGTGCACTGATTAAACAGCTCAGAGCAATTGCCGTTCCGATAACACCACTCGCCGTTCGCACGGTGCAATATTTTATTTTCAGCTTCTGGTAACAAATGGCCACAAACCGATCAAACGTGAAACCCACGGTGAACCAGACAGAGATTGTTGTGGCAACGCTGGTCAGGGCCCATGTGATGGAGCACACGGGGGTGATGGTGAAGAACGACAGCGGGAAATACATCACAACAATGGACTTTATTATGACATCAATGATGAGGACCATGAGGTCGGCCGCTGCCATTGCCACCAGGTAGCGAGTGATGCATTTGGAGAGACCGCACTTTCCACGGGACAGGATCACAATCGCCACCAAGTTAACTGCAAAAGAACGAACGAAGGATGTTATCTGGCGTTCACGAACAATACTCTGAGCTGAAAGGATTTCCGAGTGACATTTACTACTGAGTTTCCAGAATAAATTAAATTACAAGACATATCAGCAGGTAGATAATGAAAAGATACGTGGCGCGCACAGCTCTCGGGATGCGGGTTGGATCCTCTCCTCTGACTCGGGCTTTCCGTCGGTTCCCGCGCGAACGGATACTTTCCCTCGTAGCACCAGTTACCTGGTCCAATCGAGAGATCATTCCGTATCTTAGCTGGGTGCTCTAATTGACTTCGCAATGCAGATGACAAGTGTGCCAGTGGCGGTGCGTGGATCAGTGTGCGAGAATAATCTGCAGGCTCAAAGTAAATCAGAAGGTAGCCGAGAGGCTGACAGTATTCCTCTTTGGGAATGGCAAATCTAGATAGACCGTTTGTCCTCCTTAACGAAAGATAAATGTCGTTATTGGAGCACAATGCACAGATAGAGGTAGAGTCCTTCCGCGTGTAAACAGGCTCCGGCCCAGCTTGCCCATGCCTCGTCTACTCTTGTTCCACCTGCGCATGTTTGGTCTAGATCCTTCTAAACCCTTCCTATCCATGTACCTATCAAAAGGTTCAAATATTGGGTCGAAAAACACAATCGCCACAATTAGTGAAGGCAGAGTCTGTAACTGGGGCAATAACAGTTCAATTTGAAATCGTCCAACAGTTTCCAGTCCTGCTAAGTTTCGACTAACCTCAAAGCAATTTTCGAAGGCTTCTCTACCCCGTTCTTGAGTTCTGGTCGCCACATTACAGAAAGGATGTGATGGCTTGGAGAGGGTGCAAGGGTTTACGAGAATGATGCCTGGATTAGAGGGTATTGGCTACAGAGAGAGGTTGGACAGAATTGGATTGTTTGTTTCTGGATTGCTGGAGGATGCGGGGCGACCTAACAGAAGTATAGAAAATAGCAACCTTATTTCCAGGGTAGGAAAACCAAATATTAGAGGGAAGAGGTCTAAAGTGTGAAGGGCAAAGCTGAAGGAAGGTGTTAGCGCCATTTTCTTAATACACAAAGGCTAAGTGCCCGGACGCTGCCAGGGTGGGGGCTTGGGTTGGTGTTTGGGCCATGTCGAATAGGGGTGTTTCAGAGACATTTGGATACGTAAATAGATTTGCAGAAAATAGAGGGATATGTGTTAGCTCAGGCAAATAGGAGTTGGCCTTGGCATCATGTTCGACACAGACATTGTGGACCGAATGGCCTGGTTTGTGATGGACAGTTCTATGATTTATATTTTGTTTAAAATAATTTCCTGTCACCACCCGACTCCTACCACTGGAACAACTTTGTATCTAATTCTTCCCAACTGGATCCTATTTGCGCTAACCTTCCAGGTCAGTCGACCATGCGGGACCCTGTGAAAGCCACGGCTAAAGTACACGTCAGCCATCATGCCCAAGTTAATTCCCTTGGCTATTTATTTGAAAAGTTCAATCATATTCTTGAGACACAGTTTCTCAGGAACAAACTCACGCTCCCTATTTATAATCAGTGTTTACCTTTCCAAATTCCGATGAGTGGTGTAGCACTGAATTCCCTCAGGCAAATTTGCCACCACCGATATCAGAATGACCCGCCTGCAGATCCGTGCATACATTCCACATAAAAGAAAGGCATCACTTCAAGGTCAATACCCAACATTGTGATTGGGCAGGGTCAACCGGCAGTGGGGACTGGGCAGGGTGAAGGTACAGTGGGGACTGGTCAGGGTGAGGTTACAACGGGGACTGGTCAGGGTGAGTTTATAGTGGGGAATGGGCAGGGTGAAGTTACAGTGTGGAATGGGCAGGATGTGGTGAAAGTGGGGAATTGGCTGGGTGACTGGCCAGTGGGGACTGGGTAGGGTGATGGTGTAGTGGTCACTGGGCATGGTCAGCGGGCAGTGGGGACTGGGCAGAATTACAGTGCGGTGGGGACTGGGCAGGTTGAAAGCGCAGTGGAGACTCGGCAGCGTCAAGGCGGTAGCGGTAGCGGTAGAGTTGCTGCTTTACAGCGAATGCAGCGCCGGAGACTCAGGTTCGATCCTGACTACGGGTGCTGCACTGTAAGGAGTTTGTACGTTCTCCCCGTGACCTGCGTGGGTTTTCTCCGAGATCTTCGGTTTCCTCCCACACTCCAAAGACGTGCAGGTATGTAGGTTAATTGGCTGGGTAAATGTAAAAATTGTCCCTAGTGGGTGTAGGATAGTGTTAATGTACGGGGATCACTGGGCGGCACGGACTTGGAGGGCCGAAAAGGCCTGTTTCCGGCTCTATATATATGACTAGACCGAGTGGGCCCGTTGGGCCTGTCCTCGTAGGGTTTCCATTGTAACCGGGATGGGAGGAAAGGGGGAGGGTTGGGGGAGGGAAGGGGGAGGGAGGAGGGGAGGGAGGGGGGAGGGAGGGGGGAGGGGAGGGGGGGAGGGGGGAGGGAGAGGGGAGGGAGGGGGGTAGGGGTGAGGGAGGGGGGAGAGGGGGGGATGGGAGGGGGGAGGGGGGAAGGGAGGAGGGTAGGGGGGGAGGGAGAGGGGAGGGAGGTGGGTAGGGGGGAGGGAGGGAGGGGGACCTCCCCTTTTCCCAGTACCCCTCTTTCCCCGTTGGGCCCGTCCTCGTAGGGTTTCCATTGTAACCGGGAGGAGGGGAGGGCGGGAAGGGGGAGGGAGGGAGGAGGGAGGTGGGGAGGGGAGGGAGGGGAGAGGGGAGGGAGGGGGGAGGGGAGGGAGGGGGGTAGGGGGGAGGGGGAGGGAGGGGGGTAGGGGGGAGGGGGAGGGAGGGGGAGGGAGAGGGGAGGGGGGAGGGGAGGGGGAAGGGGGGAGGGAGGGGGGAGGGAGGGGGACCTCCCCTTTTCCCAGTACCCCTCTTTCCCCGTTGGGCCCGTCCCCGTAGGGTTTCCATTGTAACCGGGAGGGGGGGAGGGAGGGTGGAAGGAGGGGGGAGGGGGAGAGGGGTGGAAGGCTGGAGGGAGGGGGGGAGGGAGTGGGGGAGGGTCGGATGGAGGGAAAGAGGGACGGGTGAGTTAGGGGCTGAGTGGTGATGGAGGTTGGGATTGAAGGGGGAGAGAGTGGGGATGGAGGTGGGAAGGAGGGGGGATGAAGAGGTTGAGGGGGGAAGTGGGACCTCCCCTTTTCCCAGTACCCCTCTTTCCCCCACCACCAAGCCCCCACCGCAACGACCCCTGTTGTCCCCCTCCCCAGTCCCCATTCTCAGACCCTCCCCATTCTCTTGGAATAAAAAAATACTTTAAAAAAAATAAGTGCTTTTTAATTGCTTGTTTTGAAACATTCGCGGTTAAGTGCTTTTTAAAAAAACATTCGCAGTTAAGTGCTGGTTTTGAAACATTCGCGGCTACTTAGTGCTTCTGTCAGCTGCTTTTCAAAACAATGTTGCAACCATCTCACACAAGCATTGGGAGGATGGGAGGGAGGGAAGGGGAGGGAGGGAGGAGGGAGGTGTGGAGGGAGGAGGGGAGGGAGGGGGGAAGGGGAGGGGGGAAGGGGGCGGGAGAGGGGAGGGAGGGGGGATGGGATGGGGAAGGGGGGAGTGAGGGGGACCTCCCCTTTTCCCAGTACCCCTCTTTCCCCGTTGGGCCCGTCCTCGTAGGGTTTCCATTGTAACCGGGAGGAGGGGAGGGAGGGAAGGGGGAGGGAGGGAGGTGTGGAGGGGGAGGGAGGGGGGAGGGGAGGGGGGAAGGGGGGGAGGGAGGGGGGTGGAGGTGGGAAGGAGTGGGGAGGAAGGGGTTGAGGGGGGAAGGGGGGGGGAGGGAGGGAATAGGGGCCCCATGCTGATCTGTGTATGTTAAGTGACTCGCACAACTTTAAAAAACTGGCAGTTGCTTTTCGCAACAATGTTGCAACCATCTCACACAAGCATTGTGACGTCACAAGCTGAAGACCTTGAAAAAAAAGGTCAGAAAAAAAATTATGTAAATTTAAAGTAGTAAACACCCAATAGCAGCCGCTTGTCCATCGCGAGCTGATCTCTCATTGGTGCACGGGTGCCATTGTGACATCACGCGCTGAAGCCCTTCAAGAAAAGGGTTAGAAATGAAAAATTTAAACTTTAATATCTCTCTAGCTTTAAAAAGGTAGCTTCAATTTGAACGAAAGTACTTACAATAGTTGCCCATGTTAATGGTGAATACGGCGGTACAAAAATCGTAGCGCTTTGGTGTACCGTCTGGGAGGAGTAGGGTTTGGCCCCTTCAAGAAAAGTGTTAGAAATGAAAATTTAAACTTTAATATCTCTCTAGCTTTAAAAAGGTAGCTTCAATTTGAACGAAAGTACTTACAATAGTTGCCCAGGTTAATGGTGAATATGGCGGTACAAAAATCGTAGCGCTTTGGTGTACCGTCTGGGAGAGTAGGGTTTGTAAGTTATGGACAGAAACTCTTCGGAATCTTTGCGTACATACACATATACATACGGAATGTTGGACCGCAGAGTTTTAGTAGTATATAGATATGATATGATAAGGTGCAGTCATGTTTGGGTAGTGGGTACCGGGCAGGGTGAAGGGGCAGTGGGTACCGGGCAGGGTGAGGTTAATGTGGGGACTGGGCAGGGTGAAAGTATCGTTGTGATTGGGCAGGGTCAAGTGCCAGTGGGGACTGGGCAGGGTGACGGTGCAGTTGGGACTGGGCCGGGCCAAGCCGCGGGCGGGATGAAGGTGCAGGGGGAAGGTGCAGTGCGGACTGTTTAAAGTAGGGTGTACAGCGGAGGGACAGACTGCACGTCAGGATAGATAACAGTGGGGAGTGAGCAATCCCGGGAGGCTTATCGTGCGGATTTCCATTATAATGTTTTATGTCATGCTGATCAGGGAATTTGCAGGTTGACTATGGGTGATCTGACCTGGAAGCAAATGCTACAGTCAGAAGTGTTCTGTCGAATTACAGCAGATGTCCTGAAACTAGAAACCACGTTGATTGTTCCATGTACAACGCATTCAGTGTATGCCCGCGCTGCAGTCCACACCCCGACCCACGCTCTCCACTCTGTCTCCACCGTTCTCGCACACTCCACCTCCCTATTCCCATTTCCGTCAATACACTTTGTAGCGCTTCCATCCACCACATTCTCCAGTTCCTTCCCCAGAGGGAGAGCTTCCCACAGCTCGGAAACAAGCCATTACACCCACCACAGCCAAACTGACATGGATGTACCCACAGAACCCGTAGTCCCCATGCCTTGGAGTTTCAAGTGTTCCTCTTGATGACTTTGGTGTCCCTGCCTCCGTCAAACTCTTTAGTAGCGCGTCCTAGATTCCGAGTCTGAATGAGAAGATACCACATCAGATTATTTCAAACATTTAATCTAAGGGGGCGTGTCCAATGCTTGGCTGAGTAACTTTTCAGCACTCCCGAAAACAAAGCCCTAAACTGCTAAAAAAAAAGATGAACTAAAGGAATCAAGTACTTTAAATTAAATCAGAAAGTATACAGAACGTACGGATGCCTTCCAAGAAAGTAAAAGGAGGAGTACAACTGTCATTGACTGATGCACTAGGACACCCAGATCTCGTTGAACTCCCCCTCCTCCTAACTTGACACCATTCAGATAATAATCTGCCTTTCTATTCTTACTTCCAAAGTGAATAACCTCACACTTATCTACATTAAACTGCATCTGCCACGTATCCGCCCACTCACACAACCTGTCCAAGTCACCCTGCAGCCTTATTGCAACTTCCTCACAATTCACACTACCCCCCAGCTTAGTATCATCTGCAAATTTGCTAATGGTACTTTTAATCCCTTCGTCCTGCTGAACCGGATGGCCACAACGGATAGATCAACTTGCACTTTACCCTGTCCAAAACTGTTACAACTGTTTCGTTTCGTTGGGTTGCTGCTGTCTAAATTACCTAAATTATTGCATCGTATGGGAGGCGCATTCCCAATCTCGTTGTACCCCTGGGTACAATGACAATAAAGATATATTGTATTGTATTGTATTTATAAACAACCTAAAGCCAAAGTGGTGACAAATGGCCAATCTTCTCAATCATTTAATTTGGAAAGATCTAGTAGACAGGGATGTCCCTTGTCACCGGCTTTATTTGTATTGGCCATTGAACCTCTGGCAGAGCTAATAAGATCAGATTTAGACATTGAAGGATTTAAAGTGAATCAGGAAAATCACAAAATTACTTTATTTGCAGATGATGTTTTAATTTGTCTTACTAGACCATTGGAATCCTTAAGAAAATTATATTTCAGACTGGAAGAATATGGGAAAGTATCAGGATACAAAATTAATAAAGATAAAACTGAAATAATGCCTCTTTCTAAAGGTAATTATGATCAATGTAAAAGAGAAAGTCAGTTTAAATGGCAAAAAGAAGGCATGAAGTACCTAGGGGTTAAAGTAGATAATAAGTTAAATAATCTGTATAAACTAAATTATAAACCACTAATTAAAAAAATTGAGGAGGACTTGAAGAAATGGATGAATCTTCCAATTACATTGCTAGGGAGAGTGAACTGTATTAAGATGAATATTTTTCCGAGGTTACAGTATTTATTCCAAACACTGCCTATACCTTTACCAAATAATTTTTTTCAAGAATTGAATAAAATTGTGAGAAATTTTCTTTGGAAAGGAAAATGCCAAGAGTGTCTATGGAAAAATTAACATGGAAATTTGAATTAGGTGGACTGCAATTACCAAATTTTAAAAATTACTATCTGGCAGCACAAATGAGTTTTATTTCATCCCTTTATCAAGAGGGAGGAAAAACAGCATGGGTTAAAATTGAAATGGATAAAATAAAAGAACTATGCCCAGAAGAATTTCTCTATAAATGGGAAGCGAAGCTATTAGTTAAGGATCAAGAGTCACCTTTGCTAAAACATTTAATTAATATATTGTTGAAAACAGTTAAAGCTAATGATAAAAGATTTTTTCTAACAGCTAAAACTCCATTAGTAAAAAATAGATTACTGCCGTTTGCTTGGAATAATCAAATATTACAAGTCTGGGAACAGAAGGGTATTAAACATATAGGAGATTGCTACGAAGGAAATAATTTTTTGACATTTTCTCAATTGAGAAACAAATATCAAATTCCATATTTGTATAATCAAATATCTTTTTCTATTATCAATTACAATCTTTTTTAAGGGAAAAGTTAGGTAATTCAATGTTTTTATTTCAAATTAAAGGAATTGAATCCCTGATTCAGGGCAAGAGAACTAAAAAAATTATATCTTCAATGTATAAATTGTTACAAAAATCTAGTCCAAAGACAGGAATTCAAAAATCAAGACAAAGATGGGAAACAGATTTGAATATTAGCATTGATGAACCAAGTTGGGAAAGATTATGTTTAGAAAGTATGAAAAATACTATTAATGTGAGATATAGTTTAGTACAATACAATTTTTTACATCAACTATATTTAACTCCGAAAAAATTAAACAATTTAAATCTAAATTTACCTGAAATTTGTTTTAGATGCAACCAGGATGTGGGTACTTTTTTACACTCCACATGGGCATGTCCGAAGGTAACTCCTTTTTGGAAAGACCTAAAAAACGTTTTGGAACAATTGATGAATAAGACCATACCATTGGATTCAAGGTTGTTTTTATTGGGAGATACTAAAGGAATATTACCAAGATTAATTTTAGATAAATATCAGGAAAGATTTCTCAAAATAGCAATAGCAATAGCAATAGCAAAAAAATGTCTGGCGGTCACTTGGAAAGATCACAATGGAATAAGAATTGCAAGATGGTATGCAGAAATGCGTAGTTGTATCCCATTAGAAAAAGCTACTTATAATCTGAGAAATAAATATGATTTCTTTTTGAAACTTTGGAACCCATTCACTTTAAAACTAGGATTAAGAATTGGAAATATTTAATTTCAGGATTGTTTTGATACCCCTAAAAAGAATTTAATAAGAAATTAGCCGGAAGTGTTTCCTTCTTGTCTCCAGGTTTCCTTCTTTCTTCTTTCTTTCTTTCTTTCCTTTTTTTTTCCTTTCTTTTTTAAAATCTTTCTTCTTCTCCTTTTTCCTCTTTTTCTAACTGGGGGGTGGGGGGGGGGGGGAGGGGTTGTGGGTGGGGAGATAATACAGAACAATACAAGT
The DNA here is from genome assembly GCF_053455715.1 of Rhinoraja longicauda. Lineage (NCBI taxonomy): Eukaryota > Metazoa > Chordata > Chondrichthyes > Rajiformes > Arhynchobatidae > Rhinoraja > Rhinoraja longicauda. The sequence continues at coordinate 1,025,207 of NC_135995.1, forward strand.
ATAATCGAATTTAAAATGTATAATCGAATTTATAATGTAGGTACCATCGCGTACTATGAGTTCATACATGTATTTGTTTTGTTAAAATTTAAATAAAATTAATTAAAAAACAACAACATTTAATCTAAACCAATGCCCTCTGGATATAGCTCTGTCTTGTTTGGGACATGTTTCATTGCACGTATCCGGTCCATGCCCCTTAATTTGTCCAATTGTTGGAGCTTCACTGTGTCTTTTTCGTGAAAATAAAATAACCTCAGTCTGTCGACTCTCCCGTCATTACCAAACTTTGCCATCGCAGAAAACATGCTCATGGATCTCCTCGCCACCTTCGACCTAGCAGTTAAGTTCTTCCTACAGTGTGGTGACTAGAGGTGCCCACAGAAGTGCAGATGTGGGCTAGCGAACATCGTATAAAGTTGTACCCCAACCACTCTGCTCTTGGTTTGTTTGTGCGGCAGGAAAAATAAAATGTCACATACACATTCAATGACAACTGATCGACAGTACCTGTATTGTGAATAAATACCTTCGATTTGTACCAGCATCTGCAGTTATTTTTCTTATACTGAGAGTACCTGTAATGCCGCCTCCGAAGATCTTTGGGCTTGTACACCATCGGGTTTGAAAGATAATCCTTTCTAGGAGCCTACCCTCTGCCCCGGGTTTACTCCAGCTTCACCCGAGTTATTAGTGAATGCAGACTCAGGAAGCTGTTGGTAGGGGAGAAGGGAATGTTGATGCTGATGTGTACCGAGTGCAGAAGATTGGGTAATCTCCTTGGAGACGGCCATGGTATGGTATGCATATCTGTAGCGGAATTTCTCCGATCAACCAGTTGCAAGTAAATTAATAGTGTATTCGTAGAAAACTTCCTACGTGTATGCGGACCATTTCGCTCATTGTTTCTGTGCCGAATAATCGGGCTTTGCAACGTGGATGTATAATCGTTTAGATCGGTGCTTGCAAATACACATTCTAGGGTTTACATGTAAGTTAAGTCTTTCATCTTCCAGACTTTCTGCGGACAGTTCTGGATCGTTCGCGATGTCTGAATCAATTTATTATCACCATCCATCTCCTCGCATCGTATTGGAAATGCCTGCTCTCTGCCAAATAAACGGTTTCCCATTCAAGTTGTTCCGCTCTATCCAACCACTCCTAATTGCCCGCTCTTCTCAGCAGCGCCAAGCACCATAGGTGCAGTGTGCTGACAGAACCTAAATGCCATCTTCAAACTGGAACCTGACTGGTGATTTACGCCAGTCAAACAGAATATCGCAGCTCTGGGAAAAGATACGAAAAAAATATTATTTTAAATGCCTGATTGGCCTGTCTTGTTAACACTGGTTTCCTTTGGACACACAAGCTGGTTGGCAGAATAATTTACCTGGATGTGGCATGGAGCTAGAAGCTTATAAAATACATGTCCTTCGGCTCACAGAATCAGGTGTCAAAAGTCGAGCAACCATTTCCTCGAATCATGCTGTTTTAATTCAACGACATTAACAACTATTCTTCTGCTGGCATACAGGTAACTTACAGCAGCGAATTACCTAACAAACTGCACATGCCGGGTCGAGAAAGGAAACCGGAGCAAATGGAGGAAACAGATACGTTCACGAACAGAATGCGTCGACATCATAAAAAGCAGTGCAAGATCGGAGCTCGTTCGCTTGATCTGTGAGGCCACAGAGCTACCAGCTACATAACTGTACCGACTGTGGAAAAAGAAAATTCTGAACCAGACACAGAAGTCAGTCATGACTTGTTAGAAACAAGTCGGGGCTGCACACGCCTGTACAAGGACCGAAATCAACACATCTCTGACGAGCTGCAACACCGCACATTCTCAGCAAAACGAAGGTTAAATTACGAAATTGTAACATGCCAGTAAGTAAGTCGGGAAATCTGAGACGTGCAGAACAATTAGCAACAATTCACAGCTACCAATGAGTGACCGCGGGGACCTGTTACAACGCAACATCCCATCAAATTGCCGTTCCTGCAGCTCACTGCAGTCGTCAACCCCAGCCCCAGTGTCCTGCAGCTCAAAGACTATTTTCAAATGGACCCAGAAACGACCGAACTCAAGCAACGTTGCCAGGGAGAAGCTAAAGCGGCCCCGGTCCAGAAAGCGGAGCATCACAACCACCGGCCAGCGGGAAAGTCAAGAATAAATTGTGGATGTTGCAAATCTGAGATAAATCAGAAAATATTGCCAACAACTGGAAATGCTGGAATATCCTGGGCAGGTCCCACTCGACCAGACTGTATAAATTCACCCGAATTCACACCGTCACCAACAGTAAAACCGCACACGAAATGCATAACGCCAAGGTTTGGAACACGTTACACAGATAATGTCGTTCAATTATCTATTCAGCAAAAATCTATCCCTGCTCCAGACATTCGCTACACTCCAGCCATTGTCCTTTCCAACATCACTGCCGTTCAGATTAACGTGTTTCTTCCCTTCTTTTGTTCCTGAGAAGGAAACTTTGATTTTAAACATTAACTCTTTCTCTTTCCACAAATGCTCCCAGACATGCGGTTTCAATCATTTTCGCATTTCATTCCAGACTTGCGGGGATTATTTCCAACATATGGAAATATTCCACGCCGCCTGTGAATAAAGAAAGTGGGCGGAGTGAAACTGGAGCGTTTCCCTGGCAACAGAGCAACCCTGGTCTCATACTCGGGCGGGAACATCAACGGCTGATTTTTATTCCCGGAAAAAGCAAGAATGTAATTGGTAGCATGACAGATTCACTGAGTGCCGTAACAACCGGAAGATCCTGGATTATCCGAACACTTATCCTAAACACTTATCCTGGATTATTTCAAAATGCATCAGCAGTGCGTTATTCCAATTAGTCCACAGACCAGAATGTGCTGTGCATTCACACCGACACTGCTGACGTGACACAGGCGGGCAGGTTCATAGATCAACTGCTAAACGTTTTGGAGTCAACATTAAACAGGACAATCTTACCTAAGTACCGTTTGAATGAAGATACCTGGTTAGTTTAAAATGAACCTCACATTTGGGCAAATACCATATGTAGAATCATAAAACAGCGAAGCAAGCGGCACACAGCAATTATCAAAATCTCAGATACTGTTTAACAATGATAAACACGGTGAGGAACTATGAGTAACCACTCACCGGGAACACCAACAGCGGCCAGAATCGGGTAGTAAATCGACATTATTTGATCAAGTCGTGAGACTCCCATGTTCTCGATGATGTGACGACTCCGCTGTCGGTACAGCACACAGGACTACTGCCAGCCTTCATCCTCGCTTCATCCCTTATTACAGCAGGGAGAAATCCCCAGCGGCACCAGTCTCCTCGCAATCGACGTTAGTTACACTCACTGAACAAACAAGTCACGCCAGCTGCTCCCAGTTTAGCACTGCTTTGGGAATTACAGACTTAAAGTGACGCGTCAAACATCAGAAAGCAGTCTGTGGTTACCATGGCAGTGAACACTGGGTAAAGTGTACAGAGTCTATGCAGAAATCGGCCAGGACGCACTGACCAACCCGTTGCTTCACTGTGAGGAGCAGACACGTTTCTGTCCGGGTGCTAGACCTGCCACACCAGGGGTTGTGGCTTATAATGATTGACAAGGAATTGACTCATTCTGGTTCAGCAACTGTGAACACGTGATTGAGTTGCAAAAATACATGGCGTCGAATGTGTGTTGTTAAATGACACATCACATATTCTAACAACTTCTGATTGCGTGGGAGGGATATAGGCCAACTATACTAGGCCTGGCCCATATGTGACTTATTGAAAGACACTTTATTGTCACATGTACCGAGGGTACCTAGGAACAGTAAACTGCTTTGCTTTTCATACAAACTAGGCGGTACACGGGTGTCGCACCAAGTGCCACCAAGGTGATTGTCCCTGCAGTGCCCTTGTGAAACTGGCCGGGAACGGACATAAATCTGATGCGACCACTCCGAGACCAGAACAGCGCCACACAGCAACACACACAGTCATGTTACACTGTGATGTAACATTATGATGTATGTTTCTATGTGATCCTCCCAACCATTCTCGCGGCCCAGTGCAACTGGACAAACATTTGTCACGCAGATAAAACCAGGATGTGCTGCGTGGACGGCCTTGTAGATTCCTCTATGTCGCCCAGTCTCCAAGGACGCCGTGTGCTTGGCATACCCCACAACATGAAACGTCAAGTAACCTAGCAAAGTGTTACGAGTAACTTTGCTGGAAGTAGTCGATCCTAAATCAAATTTCCAAGAGCTATCACTGATTCCCGACAATATCGGCCTTATGGCCGCAAGGGCAGTGAAATGAAAGCGGATGCAACGAAGGGCTGGACGGTGCAAGGACACGGGGATGCTCTGTCTCCCACCACAGTGGTCGGCAGTCCCACTGGTAAACGAGCGGGTCCAGCTCTAATGGGCAGATCTGCGGGTCCGGGATACTGTACCTGATATAGCGGCCAACACGAGGACGTCACTGACAGAACCTAGCTGTTCTCTGACCAATGCACCGGTCACAGTTTCAGGAGTCATTGGCGACGCAGGCGGCACCAATCAGCACTGAGACCGCTGTCCGTCCTGTCACTGAGTAACAGACACATCAGATAGAGTAATGATGGGCCAACAGCTCGGAACCGGACCTCCATGACGCTCCCTGTATTAAATCCGCACTACTTTATTCCACTACGATCGGCATCCTCGACGATGACCGAATCACGTGGATCACATAATCTTTTCGAAGGTCGCCGCACCCATCAAATGGATAATGATAAAACACCTCTGGGTAAAAAAAAATACTCTGAATGTCCGGTGATTTTCTACATTTTTAAGAAAGGAGGGCGAGAGAAAACGGGAAATTATAGACCAGTTCGTCTGACATCAGTGGTGGGGAAGATGACGGAGTCCTTTTTAAAAGACGAAATTGCGGAGCATTTGGATAGCAGTAACAGGATCGTTCCGAGTCAGCATGGATTTAAGAAATGGAAATCATCCTTGACTAATCTTCTGGAATTTTCTGAGGATCTAACTAGGAAAATTGCCGGTGGATGTAGTGAACCTCGACTTTCAGAAAGCCTTTGACAAGGTCCCACATAGGAGATTAGTTGGCAAAATTAGAGCACATGATATTGGGGGTAGGGTACTGACATGGATAGAAAACTGGTTGACAGACAGAAAGCAAAGAGTGGGGATAAATGGGTCCCTTTCAGAATGGCAGGCAGTGACTAGGGGGGTACCGCAAGGCTCAGTGCTGGGACCGCAGCTGTTTACAATATATATTCATGACTTGGATGAAGGGATTAAAAGTACCATTAGCAAATTTGCAGATGATACAAAGCTGGGTGGTAGTGTGCACTGTGAGGAAGATGCTATGAGGTTGCAGGGTGACTTGGACATGTTGTGTGAGTGGGCGGATGCATGGCAGATGCAGTTTAATGTGGATAAGTGTGAGTTTATCCACTTTGGGGGTAAGAATAGGAAGGCAGATTATTATCTGAATGGTGTCAAGTTAGGAAAAGGGGACGTACCACAAGATCTGTGTGTGTTAGTGCATCAGTCACTGAAAGGAAGCATGCAGGTACAGCAGGCAGTGAAGAAAGCCAATGGAATGTTGGCCTTCATAACAAGAGGAGTTGAATATATGAGCAAAGCAGTCCTTCTGCAGTTGTACAGGGCCCTAGTGAGACCACACCTGGAGAACTGTGTGCAGTTTTGGTCTCCAAATTTGAGAAGGATATTCTTGCTATTGAGGGCGTGCAGCATAGGTTTACTAGGTTAATTCCTGGAATGGTGGGACTGTCGTATGTTGAAAGACTGGAGCGACTAGGCCTGTAGACACTGGAATTTAGAAGGATGAGAGGGGATCTTATTGAAACATATAAGATTATTAGGGGGTTGGACACGTTTGAGGCAGGAAACATGTTCCCAATGTTGGGGGAGTCCAGAACCAGGAGCCACAGTTTAAGAATAAGATTTAGGCCATTTAGGATGGAGATGAGGAAAAGCTTTTTCAGTCAGAGAGTTGTGAATCTGTGGAATTCTCTGCCTCAGAAGGCAGTGGAGGCCAATTCTCTGAATGCATTCAAGAGAGAGCGAGATAGAGCTCTTAAGGATAGCGGAGTCAGGGGGTACGGGGAGAAGGCAGGAACGGGGTACTGATTGAGAATGATCAGCCGTGATCACATTGAATGGCAGTGCTGGCTCGAAGGGCCGAATGGCCTACTCCTACTCCGCCTACCTATTGTCTATTGTCTATTGTCTACATCATCTCCATTACCAATAGTGGCTGATCGAAACACTCCAGCCCTCCAGACAGAGAATGAATGACTGCTGCCATTCCCAGCCACAAGGTTTTTTTCTGTTTCCTTCCCGAGGTCCTTCTACCACTCACGTCAGGTCATCCATTTAGATTCACACCGAACTGTGGGGAATTGGCTGTGGGTACTGGTCAGAGTAGAGCACTACGGATCCGAGATGTGGTGACTCAGTCAACCGCGAACCAGATTAGGCTCTTCCTGAGAACCCACGTGATTTACACTTGAACAGTCTGCGTTGTCACAAATTTCTTGTCCATCAAGAGCGGGGTAATCAGAACTTCGATCTTACCGGACTACATCATGTTCTCTGGCAACGGCAGTGAATGAAGCTGAACCAGCCGGCAGCACTGATTCACAACTGGTGGAGCCGGAGCTCAATGGGCCGCATTTCATTTCGTCCCCGTTCGTTCGCGATCCCGACTAGAAACCGTCCGGTTACGGATCGGACAAAGAACATCACGAGGCCTTCCTTAACGCGGGAGAAGCTAAGAAACAGCTGAACCGCTCCCTCACAGGCCTGTAAAACACACGCAGTGCACTGTCTATACGAGCTCCCATGTTACCCATACCGAGCAGTGACGATGCTGACCAAAATAAAATTATAAAAAGCTCAACGTTGCACGTGACGGAAAACGAACTTGTCCCCACCGTCCTTATACAAGGATTGAGATGCATCGAAATACACACTTTATTTTATGTCTCATACCTTTGTTATGATAAGGAAGTGAGAGGCCGGCACGGTGTCTAATTGCAATGGGCAGCCTTTGGCAGAAACAGATTTACAATGTGAATTGTGTGTTGACGATGCAAACTACAATACCTGGGCCTGAGCTATGGAGAGATGGGCCTTCTGAAAACCGCAGCAGAGCACCGGAGTACAGACATGTAGGTGCCGGCAACACGACCAAACGATACTTGAAAGTCACTAACTGCTTTACACTGGCAATGGTTGGCTCGGACCAACGCCAAACTAACGCAACCACTCCGTCTAAATCCATTGCAGTACACAACAACGTGATACTTAAAGGAAACGGCATAGAGTATAAGCGTTCTGCCATTTCACAGACACTACATCGTCACGTAGCACAGCAAGTATCCTGGTCTTTGAAACAGGCGCTCTGTCCTGTACTCTCAAGCATTCTGAATACCAATGTGGTTCAGTAAGACAAATCTTGGAAACGCTGAGCAGACATTGTGCGGTCAGGTGCAATCTCAGATCTGTGCGGTAATGTCAAAAAGAACAGTGCAAGAACGAAGATCGTGATCATGTCCAGAGGACATATGACAATATCTAATAACCTCTGGTACAAATAAGGGTTTCACTAATTCTGGTACTTCACAGTTCTTAGATAAACCGTCAGTTCACCACAACGATAGTCCACGAAACAGGTGGTCACGTGTACATCCGTCCACTTCGATCTTTGTGAGATCGCAGCCCTATTAGTACACAGTCCAGAGACAAACACAGATAGTACTGCACCCAAGGGACTTATTTCACTGACATCAGTGGTGGGGAAGATGCTGGAGTCAATTATAAAAGAAGAAACTGCGGAACATTTGGATAGCAGTAACAGAATCGTTCCGAGTCAGCATGGATTTACCAGCATGGAATAGTCATGCTTGACCAATCTTCTGGAATTTTTTGAGGATGTAACTCGGAAAATGGACAAGGGAGAGCCAGTGGATGTAGTGTACCTGGACTTTCTGAAAGCCTTTGATAAGGTCCCACATAGGAGATTAGACCAGTACAAGTTCCGCCTTTCGACTCGAACATCTATATACTAAAACTCTCGTTTGTTATCTTGTTTGTGACTGAACTTCAGCCAAAACGGTACACGATAGCGCGACAATTTTAGGCCCACCTTACTCACCATTGTCACTTTAGTGATAATGCAAGTAGTTTTATTGAAATCGGTGTGATATTTTTAGTTATTCACATTTCAAAGTTTAAAAGGAGGGGAGGGGGAGGAGGGAGGGGCAAGGGGGGAGTGGGGGAGAAGGGAGAGGGGAGGGGGGGGTTGAGCAGAGAGGGGAGGGGGGAGGACAGGGTGCTGAGAGGTTTGGACTAGTGAGAAATAAATGCCAGCCGCAGCAGCAAGAACTGTCTTGCCCTGCTTCCAAGCATTGACATATCAAATTATAGCGGACATGACATATTGGGGGGTTATATTAATCGTCAATGTACTCATAGGGCTCTAACTTGTACATTACCGAGCAACAAAATCTATGGATGCATAAAAATGTTCCCCGTGCTCTGCAATGTGTGCTCACTGAATTGTGTAACACACAATACTGTGCTGTGTTGAAAAACAGCAGCACAACCTCTGGTCAAGTTTGCAGAAGAATGAAATAGACAATAGACAATAGGTGCAGGAGTAGGCCTTCGAGCCAGCACTGCCATTTAATGTGATCATGGCTGATCATTTACAATCGGTACCCGGTCCCTGCCTTCTCCCCATACCCCCTGACTCCGCTATCATTAAGAGCTCTATCTATCTATCTATCTATCTAGAACAAGGATAGGAGACGTCGGGACCCATCTTCAGACTGATTCTATCTGCTGAGTTACTCCAGCATATTGTTTCGTTTCACCTTAAAACCAGGCGCCGATGTGGCTGATCTACACCAGTGAACCTTTCTTCACCAGTTCATGTGGCTGTTGTTGCAGTTCATGCTGTAGCCCCTGGGGCCAATGCTTTCTTCAGGCCGCGGCCATCGACAAGATACGCTTGGTCAGCCTGCTGCGCCATCCCCTTTCACCTTCTGCCGCTTCCAAGTTGGAGTATGTTGGCGAGTGCGGGGAAGAAGGTGTAGGCGGTGGTGATGGAGGGAATGACGGGGAGGAGGGGGGGTTGAGAGGCCATGCGGACAGAGCGGCGGCAGAAGGAGCAGGTGACAGTGGTCACGCGGATTAAGCGAAGGAAGAAGCGGGAGTTGGTGGAAGGGGAGGGAGTACCACATTGAGTGTGTGATGTATGGTGGTCCTCCCGTGCAGCAGTTAGTGCTGCACAGGACAAAGGGAGATGTTTTGTACACAGTTATCTTGGCTGTACACAGTGTGTGAGTGTGATCGTGGGGTTGCAGCCATTTTAAGATGTCTTGCTGCCAGCATTGAATTCATGTAATAAAGACTTCTGTTGTACCTTGAAGACTCTAAAGTTTATACAGACATTGAACAAGAACACGAAAGGGATGTCAGGAGTGGGACACTTCGGATTATGTCCAAAGACCCAGATAAGAGCCGCTTTTTCGATAAAAAAACCCAAACATGTCTCGGCAATTTGATCGTTTCAATCCTGAGCGAGAAAAGTGGTTGTTGTATTTAATGCGTGCTGAGTTTTATTTTGAAAGTATGGCAAATACGACTGACCTGAGGAAGAAGGCTCTCTTGTGTTCATCAATGTCTCCAGAAACTTTTGCACCACTTCAAAATCTACTTACAAAAGAAGTAACTGAAGTTTCATGTGCTGAAATCACAATGGCTTTGCAGCTGCATTACGGAAAAAGTCGAAATTTCCTCGCAGCTCGCCTCCATTTCTACCGGACTGTGCAACAGGAAGGGCAATCTATCACCGAATTTCTTGCCGAACTTCGCACCAAGGCAAAGGCATGTGATTTTAAAGCTCAATGCTGCGAAAAGTGCCAAGACAATGCGTTGCAGGATAGACTGGTAATGGGGTGCAGGCACACATTCATGCAGCAGGCGATTTTCAAGAAATCGAATGCCTCATTCAAGAATGTGCTGCAGTGTGCTAAGATGGCCGAGCTGCTAAGTAAAGAACTGCACAAAATATACAGCGTCGAAGCTCCCTCGAGGTGCATACAGTTCGTCAGACTCGTCCACAATGCCAGAAACCATTTGATCGACCCAGAGCAAATCCGGAGAAGGACGGACAGTTTCAGAAGAGCCGTTCTGCTGTGGGGGAGGATCGAAACCCTGCTACCGGTGCGGCTCGACTGCTCATCATCACCGTGAGTGCCCGTATATCGAGTAAGATGAGCAGTTTTAAATACCTGGGAGTCCACATCAAAGAGGATCTGACATGGACAACACACATTGCCGCACTGGTGGGTAAGGCAAAGCAGCACCTTTACCACCTTAGACAGCTGAGGAAATTCAGAGTGTCTCTGAGGATCCTTCAATGCTTCTACTCTGGGGCTGTAGAGAGCATCCTGTCCTGCAGCATCACAGTCTGGTTTGGGAACAGCTCTGCCCAGGACAGGAAGGCCCTGCAGAGAGTAGTGCGTTCGGCAGAACGCACCATAGGAACTACACTCGCCCCCCTGCAGGACCTATACATCAGGAGGTGTAGATCGAGAGCAAGCAAGATTATGAGGGTCCTCTGCCACCCCAGCAACGGACTGTTCCAGCTGCTACGGTCAGGCAAGTGCTTCCGCTGTAACACTGTGAAAACGGAGAGGATGAGACGGAGTTTCTTCCCACAGGCCATCAGGACTGTTAACTATTATAACTCCAGGGACTAAATTTTGTCTTTTCTGTATTAACTTTAATTTATATGCTGTAACTGTAATTCTTTTTTTGCACAATCCGCAGGCATTGACACTTTCATTTCACTGCACATCGTGTATGTGTATGTGACAAATAAACTTGACTTAACTTGAGTCCGTTTGTTATGCCTGTAACCGAAAAGGTCATCTCCAGGCAGTGTGTCAATCGTAGGAAAGCGGAGAAAGGGCACGAAAGTGCAAAATACAGTCGACCAAATCGCGGAGACCATTTCTATTGAAGTGCTCGATGTGTCCAGGATCACCGACAAGCCGAGGATTTTGCTGCGGGTCTCGAACGTCGATCTACAGTTCCAGGTGGACACCGGTGCGGCTGTGTCGCAAGTGGGTCAGGACATCTGGGAGAGGATCGGATCGCCAAAACTGAAACCGGCCAATATCCGCCTTCTCAGATACGGACAACAGGCCATTCCCACAAAAGGCAAATGCACTGCCGCCGTTTCCTGTAATGGTATGACACAGATGTTGCCGCTGATCGTCGTTGGCAAAGAAGGTACATCCTTGCGCGCCATCGACTGGATTCGTGCTTTCAAGCTTGACATGAACGCCTTGATCTACGATGGATCAACTGTGGCATTGTCATCTACCACGGACTGCAACATGGTCAGCAGGTGCGAGAAGAACTAGCAGACGATTCTTGACCAGTTTCTGGCCGTTGTCGCACCTGGACTCGGGCATTGCACAAAGATGAAGGCACGGCTCATACTCAAAGACAAAGCCCTTCCGAAGCTCTTCAAACCAAGACCAGTTCCGTTCAGTCGGATGGACGCCATCGACAAGTAACTCTGCCGTCAGTCTGCAAAGGAGCATTCGGGTAATACGGCCGCCGAAACAACAGCAGTAACACGAGCAAGCAAGCAGCGACTGCCTCTGGAAGCGGGTATAGCTTCAGGAGATCTATATGAGGTGGAGAAGATAGTCGACAAAAGGAAAAATAAAAAGGGGAAGTGGAAGTACCTTAAACGATGGAAAGGCTATGGAAGTAATGAAGACACTTGGGAACCAGAGCATCACCTTCCTCACTGTAAAGAATTTATCGATGAGTTCAATGGACTCAACGCTTCCAAAGAAAACAAACTAAATCAGGGAAACGGGGAAATAGCCCAAGGCAAGTCTTGAGAGCCACTCAAGGAACAGCTCCATTGAGAGCATATGAATCAACCAAGGGCAAAGGGGGTGGATTACGAAAGAAACGGACTAATAGAAGCAAAAGTGGGGTTCAATGGCGAGAGATGGAAAGCATGCTCTGGGGGATAACAAGAAAATTGTAGCTACAAAAACAGTGCATTGCAGAACCACTGCGAGCGGAGTACAGATTATGTCATACAGAAAGACTGATAACTGGTTTCAGAATGGCGATGCGAGACACAGCAAAAATGCATTACAGTTTGACAATACCACAAGGCGACTCATTCACGAATAGAGACGTTCAAACTGCAAAGGGGAAGTGTGATGTTTGGTGGACCATGGGATGGGAGGGGAGGACCCTTTGGGATGGGAGGACCCATGGGAGGACCCATTGCTCCTCCCGTGCAGCAGGTGGCGCTGCACAGGACAAAGGGAGATGTTTTGTCCACAGTTATCTTGGCTGTACACAGTGTGTGAGTGTGTAACCAGATCGTGGGGTTGCAGCCATTTTAAGTAGTCTTGCTGCCAGCATTGAGTTAATGTAATAAAGACTTCTGTTGTACCTTGAAGACTCTAAAGTTTATACACACATAGAACAAGACCACGAAAGACTGAAAGCATCCTGTCGGTATCGGCGGCCTGAAGAAAGCATTGCCCCCAGGGTCCACAACGTGAGCTGGAACAACAGGCGCTTCATCTGGACAGCAGGATGGTGAAAAGGGGCTCACCTGTGCACTTTGCAAATTGGGCAGGGAACTCGAAAGCCTGCGCTCTAAGAGACCGAAGGTGGTGCTGATAATTCAAGTTCTTTACCTTCAGTCTGAATAACACACGTATACTGGAATACTGGATGAGCACATCAGATTTATTACACAGTGGGGTTCTTCCCGTGAGGATCTCCAGACACAATACTAGTGTCTGAAAAGATCTCAACTGAGGAGAGGGGAAGAACAACTTTTCTACGATTGTTTACTTTTTTATACAGAAAGGAAAAAGGGGTGTGACAGAAAAGGAATCGATGACCAATTACAATTCTAATACAATTCCCATGGTTACAGAGAAAACAAAATCATTAATACAGGTCACATGCTCAGAAACCAAACCATTAATATAGGTCACATGCTTTCGGGGAAACGCATCAATTTACCTAGAGTAGGATTCAAAACTTTTCCTACTTTCACACGCACCCATATAAGGAGTTGTTATTGAGAAAGAAACTTATCTCTATACATGAGCAATCTCGCAGCTGCACGACCTTGCTCTAACTGTCTTAATACACAAGCTAACACTATCAGACAAGGGAGTAATTTAAGAACAAAGAACCCCTCCCTATACGCCTCTGTCTACTCCCGATCACTCCCAGAGGGACAAACAGATTCCATTTCCAATGATAACATTTCTGCCACAAGCATCCATCTTACTGCTTTCTACTGAAAATAAGCATTCATTTTATATTAGCTAAAACAACAACAAAAGAAACCATCTTCAACCATCTACCACAAAATATCAATATCTCTAATTAACTATATCAGCTAATAGCATAGATTCTCATTCCCTCCTTTTATCATTCTATGTTAACTATCAAAGCTTAAAACAATAAATCACCTTAAACACCTCAAGAGTAAAACAATAGACAATAGATGCAGGAGGAGGCCATTCGGCCCTTCGAGCCAGCACCACCATTCAATGTGATCATGGCTGATCATTCTCAATCAGTATCCCGTTCCTGCCTTCTCCCCATACCCCCTGACTCCGCTATCCTTTACAGCTATATCTAGTTCTCTCTTGAATGCATTCAAAGAATTGGCCTCCACTGCCTTCTGAGACAGTGAATTCCACAGATTTACAACTCTCTGACTGAATAAGTTTTTCCTCGTCTCTGTTCTAAATGGCCTACTCCTTATTCTTAAACTGTGGCCCCTGTACCTTCATTTTCCCTCATGTGGATAGAGAATAACTAAGTACAACCAAACTTCTAAGTACAATCAAATCTAAACCTTGTTTATTTCTACAAAAAGAAAACTATATTAATGCTAGACCATCATTAACACTTCTAAACAAAGACCCCTGAAACCTGAAAAACGACTCCCTGCTACAATATCTCTTACATGAACTGCTTCTAGCCTGCATCGCCTTAACCCTTTCAGTTCCAAAACTCCACACATGCATCATTCTTCTGGTATCGTCCTCCAAAGGCCACATATCCTATTACACCTATTCTATTACGTTGGTCATCCTCAAAACCACTTCATCTTCCCCTTCATCTTTACCTCATCTAATAAACTTCCTAGTCGTTCAAACTCTTCCTTCACTATCAACATCCTCAGCCTCCTTATCATACAATTCAGTTTGTCTTACCACTAACATTTTTGAAGTACCAATACTCTCTAACACCATCTGCATTCTTTTCAATACGCATTTCAGAATAGCCAACACTACAAAAATACAAACAATTAAAATTCCCAGATACAATGCTATATCAATCAACTTGTCCGACCAGGCCCCGAAACCCCGATCACCCCAACTATTCGACTCCTTCGTGTTATCCATTTGCTCCCTTATCTTTGTAATAAAACGAGTAATATTCTATTCTAAAACGAGTCTGATCTCTAACTCCCATCATACAACTACCTTTCACTATAGCACAGACACCTCCTTCCCGAGCCAACAAATAATCTAGGTCATATCTATTCTGCATAATAAAGAGCCTAAGTTCAGTAAGTCCCTGGGTAATCATGTCGAGGGCCCCCGTAGTTGCATTACCCAAGATAGTGAGACCACAAATGAGGTGATTGCGATTATTAGAAGCCAAATAACCTCCAGTGAAGCCTAGACTAAAGAGGCTCGCCCATCCATATCCCACAGAGCTCCCATGTGTTCCCAGAAATGTGGGATCCTTCCGCTTTGAACAGATTTCTTCCGAAACAGCTTTAGTCACCCACCTTTGACGAGACACCCACTGGGAGGGACAGGGTATTGTCATAGGAAGTAGGGTTCCGATCGCCACCTGTCTCGGGAATGGTGGATTCAGGACATTAGTGGCTGTACCATTAAAGAAAAAGAAAAGGTTTGAATCCGTTAAAAACAAGGTGCCATGATATATCGAATACATGTTTAATTCACCTCCCTCCATTCAGTCCCTAAACTGCTCAGAGAACCATTGTGCATCTCTGCCACCTCTTTCGTTAGTCATCTAGGTAAGTGGGAACGTATAGTTTCCAACCACCACATGCGTTCTATTGCAGACTCCACAGACTTCCCAAAGCAAGAGGAACACAGGTATAATGGCGGCATTTACACTTCCCTTGGCCGTCTTTGACCTGACAGGTCCTGTTATCACAAAATGACATCAAGCATGTGATGTTGCTCGGGTTATCAACATATAATAATAATAATAATAATAATGCATTACATTTATATAGCGCTTTTCATATACTCAAAGACGCTTTACAGAGATTTAGAGAACATAGGGAAATGAATAAATAGATAAATAAGTAAATAAGTAAACGAACAGAGAAAGGAGACAGAAGGTGAGGTGACCTTCAGTGGTTGAAGGCAGTACTGAACAGGTGAGACTTCAGCGATGTTTTGAATGTGGTGAGTGAGGAGGAGTCTCTAACGGTTTGGGGTAGTGAGTTCCATAGGGTGGGAGCAGCGATGGAGAAAGCCCTGTCCCCCCAGGATCTGAATTTTGTCCGGATGTGGGGGGATAGGAGATTGGCAGCAGCAGAGCGGAGGGTGCAGGTGGGAGTGTGCCTGTGGAGGAGGTCAGTCAGGTAGGATGGGGCCAGGTTATGGAGGGCTTTGTAGGTTATGAGGAGGATGTTGTACTGGATTCTCTGGGGGATGGGGAGCCAGTGGAGTTTGTAAAGGACGGGGGTGATATGGTCACGGATCGGGGTGTGGGTGGGTAGACGGGCAGCGGAGTTTTGAATGTATTGAAGTTTACTGATGATTTTTGAGGGTGCGCCATAGAGGAGGCTGTTGCAGTAGTCCAGACGGGAGGTGATGAAGGCGTGGATGAGGGTTTCTGCAGCTGTGGAGGAGAGGGATGGACGGAGACGGGCAATGTTTTTGAGGTGGAAGAAGGCTGTCTTTGTGATGTGTTTGAGGTGTTTGTCGAAGGAGAGGGTTTGATCAAAGATGATTCCAAGATTCCGGATGTGAGGGGAGGTGGATACTGGGAGACCATCAATGTTGAGGATGAAGTTTTGGGTGGATTTGGTGAGCGTTTTTGGACCAATGATGATGATTTCAGATTTGTTGCAATTGAGTTTGAGGAAATTTGATTGAAGCCAAGATTTTATTTCAGTGATGCAATTTGTCAGTGTAGAGTGTGTGGTGGGGGAGATTGACTTGGTGGAGATGAGGAGCTGGATATCATCGGCGAAGCAGTGGAAGTTGAGACCATGACGGCGGATTAATTGACCAAGGGGGAACAGGTAGAGGATGAAGAGGAGGGGGCCAAGGACTGAGCCTTGGGGGACACCTTGGGGGAGGGGAGCGGTGGGGGATTTACAGTTGTTAATGGAGATGAACTGGTGTCTGTCAGAGAGGTAAGATTTGAACCAGGATAGGGCTGTGCCGGTGATGTTAAAGGAGGTTTCAAGTCGGGTGAGGAGAATGGAGTGATTTATGGTGTCAAAGGCGGCGCTGAGGTCAAGTAGGATGAGGATGTTGAGGTTGCCAGTGTCGGAGGAGAGGAGAATGTCGTTTGTGATTTTGAGGAGCGCAGTTTCAGTACAGTGGTTGGAGCGGAATCCGGATTGGAAAGTTTCATACAGGTTATTGGTAGAGAGGTGGTATTTAAGTTGGGAAGCTACAGCACGTTCCAAAACTTTGGACAGAAAGGGTAGAGGGATATACGCATCCCTCGTTTTCCTGGAGGAAACAATTCTCATATGACCTGAGGTCATCGTTGGGTGTGAATTTGCACAGTTTGGCGATATCCGCGACCAAACATACGTCCTGTGAATGTGAATTATCCTTTGGTAACGGGAGACAAAAAGCAGGCTGGGCAGTAAAGGGTTCATAAATGAGGTGGATAGGTTTAGGCGCCTTTATTTTTGCTTTCTCCCTCCAATTTATCACATGTAAGGTACTTTAGAGGGTCCCATTCTGGTTTTATGCTGAATAGTGCCTGTACTGAGGTTATGGGTGGGTAACAAACAACTGACTGTGGGGAGTCCGTAGCTGAGTGAGCTCGGAGAAATAAGTTACCTCTTGGGACTTCTCCGAGAAACATGAGATCACGTTTACGTCTCTGTAGTGGAGAGATCAGACATAGTTCCGTGGGAAATCTGCCTTCCTCACTTTGGCATACATAATCAAATTTACACTTAGTCCAAAAACAAGGTAACATTTTATGATGACGGTCCTTCAACAGTAATGAAAAGTGAAGCTGCCTCAAAAGTCCAATGCAACCTTTCAGTCGGCTGACGTTCCATTGTCCAAATCCCTCCGGGTTATCATCATCACATTGGACTACATCTCCTTGACACAGGTGGTGCACGTGGTTAGGCTGGTTCGGCCTGCACATTCTTTCATTCATCATTCCCGGAATCAGTAAGGCTTTAAAACAGATGATCACCAGGTGCACTTTCATTGTATGATCCATCTATTCTGAAGAGATATTTCTTAAGAAAAAAGGTTCGTAATTTAGGTTTCAGGTTCAATATTGACAATTTTACAGTGGTGAAAATGGATCCATGCATTTCTCCCTTCCACCTTACCTGCGGTTGGGGTTGTGAGAAGAACCTGGTAGGGTCCTTCCCATCGAGCAACCAACCCCTTCCTCGTCCAATTCTTGATCATCACATTAACACCTGCTTCAATTTTAGACCGAGTGATTAAAGGTGGGAGTTCAACGTATGCAGCTTGTACCCTGGAATGTAAGTCTCTTAATATCCTGGTTAATGATAAAATATAGTTTAATATAGTTAATATCTGTAAAATATAGTTAGTCATTTCCGTTGTAATGTGGTGAAAGTGAACAGTCTTTGGAACATTCTGGTCCCATGAGGTTCTGAGAGGTCTGCCGTAAATAATTTCAGCAAGACACAGCCCCAGCCGGGGTAGTACGTATCTGAAACAGGGCCACGGGAAGTAATTTGAGCCATGTAGTTCCCGTTTCAGTCTGCAGTTTAGCCAATTTATTTTTCAAGGTTTGATTAACCCTTTCAACCAATCCAGCAGCCTGAGGTCAGTGGGCACAATGTAACTGCTGCTGGATACCCATCTGGGTACAGAATTCCTTATTTATTTGACCCACCAAATGAGGGCCGTTGTCTGAACTTAAGCGATTTGGAATTCCGTACCTGGGAATAATTTCTCTCATTAACACTTCCACCACAGTAGAGGCTTTGTTATCCATTGTCGGGTAAGCCTCAATCCATTTACTAAAGACATCTACAATCACTAATACATATTTATAACGCTGACATCTTTCCAGCTCAATGTAGTCCATTTGGAAGGTCTCAAAGGGACCCGTGGGCAATGGTGTTTTACCCATCTCACAAGGTCTACCCTTTCCAGGATTATGTCGCAGACAAATCAGGCAACGATACCTTGAGCCAGGGATTGCAACCGTGGATGCCAGCATGTGGCTGGGAGCGTATCACTGGTTGCTTTAGCACCACAATGAGTTGCAAAGTGTATACATTCAATAACCCACATTGCTAAATCATCTGGCATACAAGCCTGTCCGGCAGGGGTGATCCACAGTTTAGATTCACAATCAACTGTACACCCCAGCTGTTTCCACAGTACCTTATCCCGGTCAGGTATTTATTCACAAAAGGCAAGAGTAACTCAGCAGGTCAGGCAGCATCTCAGGAGAGAAGGAATTGGTGACGTTTCGGGTCGAGACCCTTCTTCAGTCTGACTCCAGTGTTTTGTACCAGCATCTGCAGTTATTTTCTTATATTATCCCGGTCAGGAGCATCCTCCTGTAATTTAATGAAGTCTTGGATGGTTGGCATTGGCCTTTCCGAGGGAGACTTGCTTTTATTGAGCTTTTAGTCTGGCTCCTCATTTTAGGCACAACCACTCGCTGTCCCCGGGTCGCATCTCTAGCTTCCTGGTCTGCGCATCGGTTCCCTACATCTACATTCCCGAAATCTGTTTTGGTAACACAAGGGCTCATAACAAATCCGATATTAATTTTTGGTTAGATATATGTTTTCCTGCAGAAGTCAGGAATCCTCTGTTTTTCCACAATTGTCCAAACTCATGGATCACTCCGAAAGCATATCGTGAGTCTGTATAAACATTGATTTTTGAGTCCTTCCCCAAAATGCAAGCTCGTATTAAAGCAAACAGTTCAGCTTACTCTACTCCCTCTTCACACACGACTGTGTTCCTGCATTCGACACCAACACCATTGTCAAGTTTGCAGATGACACAACGGTGATCGGGCTGATCACCAACGGGGATGAAACAAACTATAGAGCGGAGGTGCAGAACCTGGCGGACTGGTGCTCGGATAACAACCTGTCCCTAAATACCACCAAGACCAAGGGGCTGATCATCAACTTCCGTAGGTCACATAACGGGGAATATGCTCCGATCTCTATCAACGGGGACAGTGTGGAGAGAGTGTCCAGCTTCAAGTTTCTGGGCACTCACGTTTCGGAGGACCTAACATGGTCCAATAACACTGCTGGTCAAGAAGGCACAACAAAGACTCTTCTACCTAAGAACACTGAAAAAGTCTGGTCTACCCCAACAGCTGCTGACGACCTTCTACCACTGCACCATAGAGAGCATCCTAACACATGGCATCCCTGTGTGGTACCTCAGCTGCACGGAGGCAGAAAGGAAAGCTCTACAGCGGGTAGTCCATAGAGCTCAGAGGGCCATCGGAACACAGCTACTAGACTTGGAGGGCATCTACAACACACGATGCCTCAGAAAAGCCACCAGCATCCACAAAGACTCTTCACACCCCTGCAACAGTGTGTTCCAACTCCTTCCATCGGGCAGACGATACAAGGCCTTCTACGCCCGCACCTCCAGACTCAGGAACAGCTTCATCCCCAGGGCCATAGCTGCTATGAACCGGTCCTGCTGAGCCGGATGGTCACAACGCAGAGATCAACTTGCACTTTACCCTGTCTAAAACTGTTACAATTGTTTCGTTGGGTTGCTGTTGTCTAAATTACTTAAATTATTGCATCGTATGGGAGGCGCATTCCCAATCTCGTTGTACCCCTGGGTACAATGACAATAAAGATATATTGTATTGTATTGTATTGTACTGGGCAGAATATGGAGACTCAAAGGCTGCTGACTCCAGTGTCTTGCCATCCTGACCCATGATTGCGTATCCAGAAAGTTTCTTCCCAAGCGGACTGACAGATGCACTACCATCTACATACATTGTTATATCAGGATCCAACATTGCAACATCTGATAAATCTTCCCTAACCGAAGTATTTTCTTTAATTACAAAGATGCTGGGTTTGCTGCTACTGAATGTGAACTGTAGACGGTAATATCCTGTTGTAGAGTCAGATTAGCAGCCGATTGTAAGCTGTTATAAATAGCCGTCAGAATTTGAGTGCATACAGGGTGTCCCAGTGCCACTGGGTCTAATTTAGAGGGGTAATAAGCCCCTGGCCGATGCTTATCCCCATGTATTTGAGTGAGAACGGCAGTTGAGCAGTCAGTGAGGATTGTACAGTACAACTGGAAAGGTCTGTCATAAAGAGGCCTCCCCAAGGCTGGTGCTTGTGACAACGCTGCCTTTAGATTTTCAAACGCCTTCTGGGCATCTGGATCGAGCTGAAACTCCCCCTCCATACTGCTATCGGGTGTCAGTCGTTTAGTTTCCATGGTGATATGAGGTATCCACTGCCTGCAGCAATTCACCATTCCCAACCATTGTCTCATTTGTTTTGCATTTCAAGGTATTGGGAACTGGCAGATCGGTTCAATGCTGCTTTCCTCCAGACTCCTTTCGGTTGCTGAAAGCATTACACCAAGAAACTTAACTTTCTTCTGAGCCACCAACACCTTAGATTGGGATACTACGTATCCTAGTGAGACCAAATAATTGAGCAACAGGGTCATGTCTTTGCGGTTGCTCTGTTCGTCAGGGCTAGCTACTAATAGATCATCCACATACTGAACTAGAGTGGAGCCGTGTCTGAAAGTCAAACCTTGCAACTGCTCCTGCAGACACCTAGAGGACAGTGTTGGGGAATTAACGAACCCTTGGGGCAGTCGGGTCCACGTATACTGTTGCCCATTATAAGTAAAAGCGAAGAGGTATTGGCTTGCTGAGTGTAGGGGCAAAGAAAAGAAAGCGTGCTGGAGATCAACAACTGCAAAGATTTTTGCTTGTGCCGGGATCTGGGCTAGAATGTGAGCTGGATTTGGTACCAATTCGTGTAGTGATTGTACAATAGCATTGATGGATCATAAATCCTGCACTGGCCTGTACTGGTCCCGCTTCCCTGGTTTCAGAACTGCCAGTATAGGCGTGTTACATGGAGAGTGACACTTAACAAGGATTCCCTGCTTCAGTAATCCTTTGATTAATTTATCAATGCGCAGTATTGGTTGCTGCCTTAACAGATATTGTTGGATAGACAGTAGCACGGCGTCCTTTTGTAAGGTAACTTTGATAGGAGTGATTTGAACATATCCCACCTGCGTGGGGTCCTCCGCCCACACCTGCGGATCCACATATTATTGTACCTCTCTCCCAACATGATGATGCAAATGTGATACGACTACTTTTGCAGATTGATAAAATAGAATAGAATTCCATGTTCCCTCCGCTTTGGTCATAAGCTAGGGGAACCAGGGCCGTTTTTACAGCATTATGGGCCCCCGGGCAAAGCAGTGTACTGGGGCCCCTACCGTTACTCTCCCTCACCCCCCTTTCCCTACCAGCCCCCCCCCCCCCCCCCCCGTCGTGCCGGCGAAAAGCACTTAGCGATGGACTTAGGGTGCTACATTGTTGCGAAAAGCACTTACAGATCCTGTGAGAAGCACTTAGTGACCGAAAATGTTGCAAAAAAAGCACTTATTGAACCTACATTTTTAAAGTAGTATTTATTTATTGCAAGTCACTTAACATACACAGATCAGCATGGGGCCCCTATGCTCGTGGGCCCCCGGGCAAGTGCCCATCAGGCCCATGCGTTAAGATGGCCCTGAGGGGAACATGAGAAGGGGATTGATCCTTCAAATCCAGAGTCCACCATTGGGGAGTAGTAGAGGCATAACATTGTCTCCTAGGGGCCCATGGTTTTACAGTGATTCCTTCATCTCCACACTCAAGGCTTAATTGAAAGGCACATAGCTGGTCTCTGGCCATAAGATTGCAATCTAGTCCGGTGGTAATCACAAATTGATGTTTCACAGATTTGTTTTGAAATGTTACGTCAACTGGTTCAGATATCGGATACTGTCGTGCTTGCCCCTGGAATCCAGACAAGCTTTGTGTCCTTCCTGATTTAGGGAGGTTGAGTTCTGACTGGACAGAGGACATGAATGCCCCAGTGTCCACTAAAAAAGTATGCCAGCTTCCTTTAATCATCAATGAGAGTGTAAGGGGTTAACATTAGGAATGCAGCTATGTGGGTTTTATTGCAGGAGTGTAAAAGCTCCAGCTCATTATACTGCTGGGGAGTCTTGTCAGTATGGAAGCGTGGTTTGTGGCTAAGTGCATTCTTTGATATCAGCAACTGGCTTTAAGGCTTTGATGTGTTAAGAGGAACATTTGGCTTTATGGACTGCTCTTTGTTCCCAAGAAAGAAGAGGTCATGATGGACACGCTGGACACAGAGGTCCCGAAGGACACATAAGGATTTATAGGCCATTGTAAACTTGCAGTATAAGGCAGCAATGGAAATGTACTGGCACATGTATTTAGGGTATAAAAGGTGTGTAAATGTAAGCTTTCGGAGAGAGAGACTACACTAGCAGCCTGAGCGTTTCTGAACGCTACGGTGCCTAGGCTCTATCCCACCTGGGTGAGTAGAATAAAGAGGTTAAAACGAATTCGGTTGTCTGATTATTCTGTTAATAGGTCACGAACTACAATAGAACGGGCTCTTTGTCTGATTGAGACCCGTTCACCACAAGATTGGCTAGTCAGTACTGGGGAAAGAGGTTATCCTTGGAAAAGTTCGCATATCCTCCTTGTCCCCTATTTCTCTGCCAACCTCCCCGGTATCCTTGCACGGGTCCCTCTCCTCCTTGTCTGAGGGGCACTCCTTTTTCCAATGGCCCTGCAGTTAAAGCAGACGCCTGGTCCTCCTTGTCTGCCTCCCCTCCCCTTGCTGAAACTTTGTCTCCGGGGAGTGTAGGGCGGGCCTTGAGTGGGAGTGGGTGGGCCTTGGTAATTGACATATTCAAACTCTGGTCCATTCCCCCATCCGGGGACACAGGATCGGGGCTCCCTCCGATACCCCGCCCTACCTGTGACAATACAATACAATACAATACAATATATCTTTATTGTCATTGTACAGGGGTACAACGAGATTGGGAATGCGCCTGCCATACGATGCAATAATTTAGTTAATTTAAACAACAGCAACCCAACTAAACAAATTGTAACAGTTTTCAGACAGAATAAAGTGCAAGTAGATCTGTGCCGGATCACTGTGCGATGTGACCATCCGGCTCAGCAGGACCTGTTCATAGCAGCTATGGCCCTGGGGATGAAGCTGTTCCTGAGTCTGGAGGTACCTTGAAATGCAAAACAAATGAGACAATGGTTGGGAATGGTGAATTGCTGCAGGCAGTGGATACCTCATATCACCATGGAAACTAAACGACTGACACCCGATAGCAGTATGGAGGGGGAGTTTCAGCTCGATCCAGATGCCCAGATGGCGTTTGAAAATCTAAAGGCAGCCTTGTCACAAGCACCAGCCTTGGGGAGGCCTCTTTATGACAGACCTTTCCAGTTGTACTGTACAATCCTCACTGACTGCTCAACTGCCGTTCTCACTCAAATACATGGGGATAAGCATCGGCCAGGGGCTTATTACCCCTCTAAATTAGACCCAGTGGCACTGGGACACCCTGTATGCACTCAAATTCTGACGGCTATTTATAACAGCTTACAATCGGCTGCTAATCTGACTCTACAACAGGATATTACCGTCTACAGTTCACATTCAGTAGCAGCAAACCCAGCATCTTGCCATGGCCAGACAAAATAAGTATGAGATATTCTTACTGAACAATCCCCGATTGCAGTTTAAGCATTGTACTACCATCAACCCAGCATGCTTTCTTACTGAACCACCTCGGGAACAGATGGACCCTGGACATGACTGCCTATTTGTAATTAAAGAAAATACTTTGGTTAGGGAAGATTTATCAGATGTTGCAATGTTGGATCCTGATATAACAATGTATGTAGATGGTAGTGCATCTGTCAGTCCGCTTGGGAAGAAACTTTCTGGATACGCAATCATGGATCAGGATGGCAAGACACTGTAGTCAGCAGCTTTTGAGTCTCCATATTCTGCCCAGTACAATACAATACAATACAATACAATATATCTTTATTGTCATTGTACCCAGGGGTACAACGAGATTGGGAATGCGCCTCCCATACGATGCAATAATTTAAGTAATTTAGACAACAGCAACCCAACAAAACAATTGTAACAGTTTTAGACAGGGTAAAGTGCAAGTTGATCTATGCGTTGTGACCATCCGGCTCAGCAGGACCGGTTCATAGCAGCTATGGCCCTGGGGATGAAGCTGTTCCTGAGTCTGGAGGTGCGGGTGTAGAAGACCTTGTATCGTCTGCCCGATGGAAGGAGTTCGAACAGACTGTTGCAGGGGTGTGAAGAGTTTTTGTGGATGCTGGTGGCTTTTCTGAGGCATCGTGTGTTGTAGATGCCCTCCAAGTCTGGTAGCTGTGTTCCGATGGCTCTCTGAGCTCTATGGACTACCCGCTGTAGAGCTTTCCTTTCTGCCTCCGTGCAGCTGAGGTACCACACAGGGATGCCATGTGTTAGGATGCTCTCTATGGTGCAGTGGTAGAAGGTCGTCAGCAGCTGTTGGGGTGGACCAGACTTTTTCAGTGTTCTTAGGTAGAACAGTCTTTGTTGTGCCTTCTTGACCAGCGCAGCGGTGTTATTGGACCCATGTTAGGTCCTCCGAAATGTGAGTGCCCAGAAACTTGAAGCTGGACACTCTCTCCACACTGTCCCCGTTGATAGAGATCGGAGCATATTCCCCGTTATGTGACCTACGGAAGTTGATGATCAGCTCCTTGGTCTTGGTGGTATTTAGGGACAGGTTGTTATCAGAGCACCTGTCCACCAGGCTCTGCACCTCCGCTCTGTATTTTGGCTTGGGTTTGTTCTTCCTCATCACATACTCAGTCTTTACTTTGACCGAGGTCAGATTGGCTTTCTGAGTCTTGCTGTCTCTCCAATAATATTTCACTGCTCTTTCCATCTGGCCAGGGTTACTTTCTGCCCAATCCATATAGTTAGTCTTTATCGCCTCAGCAACTGAAGTCGGAAGGCAGCTTATCAGGAAAGCACAGTATTGTGCTGAGTATATCCCATTCTGGTAATTAATGTCTCCTGACTGACTTCGGTACACCTCCGTGAATCTTTCCATAAACTCCTCTGCTCCTTCATTTTTCCGTGCTTTCGTATCAGTACTTTGGAAATGTTAACTGGCTTTCGGAAGGTGACCATCAGGGCCTCATATATGACATTTTCACGGGCGTCATTTTGAACATGCTGAACTGCCAGAGCATCATGGCTTGCAAAATTCAAATTAGCCGGAAATCTTACATGTTCAGCTGGGGTTAAGATCTGTTTTACTAAGGCCCATAAATCCCTAGATTCTGCATTGTAGACTTGTATAGTGGTCCGAAGAAAGTCCACAAATGAGGAGGGTGACTCCTTTCTTTCCGGCATTCTTGCCAAAATTGCCATTATATCGCTAGGTTTCCAAAGAAAGAAAATTCCCACAGTCTGGGTTTTCAAGATCAGAATCAGACTTCAAGGATAATGGTTCATCCTCAGAATCCTCACTACTATTATCACTATGACTCTGAAACATCTGCCTCTGATTTCCTTGTCGTCTTCTAGATCTAGACATACTAGGTGGTGTAGTGAGATCGGTACCCGATTATTTTTAGTCTCATTTCTGGTACGGGAAGCTGCAGGAGATGTATGCTGTGAACCCAGCTGCTGGCTCGTTCCCTGACCTCCCGAGGCATTATTCACCTGGGCTGTGACTGCTAGCGGCTGGGAATCAGGACTGCCAGGTATTTGGGATATCGGCGCAGGGGTAGGAGATATATATGGGGAGGGGGAAGTGGTGGTAGGCTTCTGGGACACCCTGCTAGTTCTAATATTCCACTCATCCAAGTCATCATCGTCTCCTCCTGCCAGGGCAAGGTCAGCCATCGGATTACATAACCCACTTACATCAATATCCCCAGACCCCATCAGGGTCTTACCAAACTTCTGTCTCGAATGTTTCTCATGAGCACATTCCTTCTTTAACACTCCGGCTGATTTAGCCACTCCCCCTTCAGTAATTCTTATTCCCAATTTCAAGGCATTATCCTGCCAACTTGCCAACACTGAAGCTTCCTTTAATTCTTGACAATACTGTTTCCACAGGGCAATAAGTTCCTTTGCCAGAGTACTCCTATTACTCTTCCAAATTATCTCCTGAACCTTTTTAACATCATCCAGAGCCTTTGTTCCTCCAAATGGCCAAAAGTCATCCCCTAATTTCTTGTTTAACTCCCCTAACAATTGTCTGAATTGCTCCGATTTGTCAGGATACTGTTCACATAAGATTTGCAAAGCACTGTTTGATTCAGTTGTAGTATCCAAATGATTACCCATCTTGCTGACTGATAATTCAACACAGTGCGTTGCAAATGACACAATTTACACAGTCGCGTTCCAAACGTCACAAATCTTATCACCTCCCACAACTTCACACAGGCACACACAACAACCTCACAACACTTTCACACACGCAACCGGACCCAATTTCACAGCGACTGTAGCCACGCTCTCAGGACTGAAACCTGACCAGTGTCCACGCTCTCAGGACTGAAACCTGACCAGCGTCCCACTCTCAGGACTGAAACCTGACCAGTGGTATTGATATCGATATCATACAATGTTAGTCAACTCCCAGTGATATCAATTACTGACCAAAATATCTGCCTCTTCCAGTATTCGCCAGACTGACCTGATTTCGTTAAGACATCACACAGGAGTTAGCGAATGGCGAATTCATCATCAGATGACAGATCAGAGGAAACCAATGCAGTAAAACAAACCACTTACATCGGGGCCCAATTCCTCTCTCTGCCTCCGAGACTTCTCAGCTCCTTGTCCGCGAACTCATGGTAATTGTCTTTTGAAATCCCACCGCTGCCACCAAAAAGATAATTCAACTTCTTTACCTTCAGTCTGAATAACACACGTATACTGGAATACTGGATGAGCACATCAGATTTATTCCACAGTGGGGTTCTTCCCGTGAGGATCTCCAGGCACAATACTAGTGTCTGAAAAGATCTCAACTGAGGAGAGGGGAAGAACAACTTTTCTACGATTGTTTACTTTTTTATACAGCAAGGAAAAAGGGGTGTGACAGAAAAGGAATCGATGACCAATTACAATTATAATACAATTCCCATGGTTACAGAGAAAACAAAATCATTAATACAGGTCACATGCTCAGAAACTTCTGGAATTCTTTGAGGATGTAACTAGGAAAATTGGCAGGGGAGAGCCGGTGGATGTGGTGTACCTTGGCTTTCAGAAAGCCTTTGACAAGGTTCCACATAGGAGATTAGTCGGCAAAATTAGAGCACATGGTATTGGAGGTAGGGTACTGACATCGATAGAAAATTGGTTGACAGACAGAAAGCAAATAGTGGGGATAAATGGGTCCCTTTCAGAATGGCAGTCTGTAACTAGTGGGGTACCACAAGGCTCGGTGCTGGGACTGCAGCTATTTACAATATACATTAATGACTTGGATGAAGGGATTAAAAGTACCATTAGCAAATTTGTAGATGATACAAAGCTGGGTGGTAGTGTGAACTGTGAGGAAGATGCTATGAGGTTGCAGGGTGACTTGGACAGGACGTGTGAGTGGGCAAATGCATGGCAGATGCAGTTTAATGTGGATAAGTGTGAGGTGATCCACTTTGGTGGTAAGAATAGGAAGGCAGAGTATTATCTGAATGGTGTGAAGTTAGGAAAAGGGGACGTACAACGAGATCTGGGTGTCCCAGTACATCAGTCACTGAAAGGAAGCATGCAGGTACAGCAGGCAGTGAAGAAAGCCAATGGAATGTTGGCCTTCATAACAAGAGGAGTTGAGTATAGGAGCAAAGAGGTCCTTCTGCAGTTGTACAGGGCCCTAGTGAGACCGCACCTGGAGTACTGTGTGCAGTTTTGGTCTCCAAATTTGAGGAAGGATATTCTTGCTATTGAGGGCGTGCAGCGTAGGTTTACTAGGTCAATTCCCGGAATGGCGGGACTGTCATATGTTGAAAGACTGGAGCGACTAGGCTTGTATACACTGGAATTTAGAAGGATGGGAGGAGATCTTATCGAAACGTATAAGATTATTAAGGGGTTGGACACGTTAGAGGCAGGAAACATGTTCCCAATGTTGGGGGAGTTCAGAACAAGGGGCCACAGTTTAAGAATAAGGGGTAGGCCATTTAGAACTGAGATGAGGAAAAACTTTTTCAGTCAGAGAGTTGTGAATCTGTGGAATTCTCTGCCTCAGAAAGCAGTGGAGGTCAATTCTCTGAATGCATTCAAGAGAGAGCTAGATAGAGCTCTTAAGGATAATGGAGTCAGGGGGTGTGGGGAGAAGGCAGGAACGGGGTACTGATTGAGAATGATCAGCCATGATCACATTGAATGGCGGTGCTGGCTCGAAGGGCCGAATGGCCTCCTCCTGCACCTATTGTCTATTGTTTAAACCAAACCATTAATATAGGTCACATGCTTTCGGGGAAACGCATCAATTTATCTAGAGTGGATTCAAAACTTTTCCTACTTTCACACGCACCCATATAAGGAGTTGTATTGAGAAAGAAACTTATCTCTATACACTAGCAATCTCGCAGCTGCACGACCTTGCTCTAACTGTCTTAATACACAAGCTAACACTATCAGACAAGGGAATAATTTAAGAACAAAGAACCCCTATACGCCCCTGTCTACTCCCTATCACTCCCAGAGGGACAAACACATCCCATTCCCAATGATAACATTTCTGCCACAAGAATCCATCTTACTGCTTTCTACTGAAAATAAGCATTCATTTTATATTAGCTAAGACAACAACAAAAGAAACCATCTTCAACCATCTACAACAAAATATCAATATC
Organism: Rhinoraja longicauda; assembly: GCF_053455715.1. Taxonomy (NCBI): domain Eukaryota; kingdom Metazoa; phylum Chordata; class Chondrichthyes; order Rajiformes; family Arhynchobatidae; genus Rhinoraja; species Rhinoraja longicauda. The sequence goes on from NC_135995.1 coordinate 1,054,586, forward strand.
TCTAATTAACTATATCAGCTAATAGCATAGATTCTCAGTGCGAGTCAGGGATCCGTCCGCTAGTTCAGTTATAATCTGTTATAAAGACCCGTTAAAGTGAAGGTTCACTGTATTTAAATATATCATGTCATGTGTCAGCCTGTTCGCATCCATGGGAAATAAGCCAGGTGTATTTCACCCGTGTTCATCACTTACGCACTCATGTCCAGTCAACAGCCTTATGAAATAAATCTGCGCCGTGACCGGCCAAATAATATCCGTCTTCAAGTATGCCGACACAAGATTTACGAGGATGTTGCCAGGACTCGAGGGCCTGAGTTATCGGGAGGGGTTCAGTAGGCTTGGTCCCTATTCCATGGAGGTTCAGGGGTGATCTGAAAGAGTACAAGATCATGAGAGGAATAGATTAGGTAGATGCCGATATGGAAAATCTAAGAAATACCCCAGAATTAACGGGACAGAAAGATCATGAAGCGATAGGAGGGTATGGCCAAGTTATATAGGAATCGACGTGAAAGGTGAGGTGAATAATGGGCGAAGAGTATGAATGCGCGAAGTATAAGAAGTAAAGTGGATGAGCTTGAGGCTCAGTTAGAGATTGGTAGGTATGACATTGTGGGGATTACAGAGACATGGCTGCAGGAGGCTCGGGACTGGGAATTGAATATTGAAGGCTATGCGTCCTTTCGAAAGGACAGGCAGGTGGGCTGAGGAGTGGGGTAGCTCTTTTGGTGAGGGATGAAATTCAGTCCCTTCCAAGGGGTCACATAGGGACTGACGATGTAGAGGCGCTGTGGATAGAGTTGAAGAATTGTAAAGGTAAGAAGAAACTAATGGGAGTTACCTACAGGCCCCCAAACAGTAGCCGTAGGTATAGGATGTAAGTTGTAGCAGGAGTTGTAACAAAGGTAATGCTGTGGTTATGGGAGATTTCAATATGCAGGTAGACTGGGAAAATCAGGTTGGTTCTGGACCCCAAGAAATGGAGTGTAAGATCATGAGAGGAATAGATCGGTAGATGCACAGATCTCCTTTGCAGGGGAATCGAGGACCAGAGGACATAGAGTAGGGGAATCGACGACCAGAGGAAATGGGTTCAAGGTGAAGGGTAAAAGATTTAATAGGAATCCGAGGGGCAGCATTTTCATACAAAGAGTGGTGGGTGTATGGAACAAGCTGCCAGAGGAGAAAGTTGAGGCTGGGACTATCCCATTGTTTATGAACCAGTTAGACAGGTATATGGAAAGGACACATTTGGAGGGATATGGACCAAGCACATGCAAGTGGGACTAGTGTAGCTGGGACATTGTTGGCCGTTGCGGGCGAGATGGTCCAAAGGGCCTGTTGCCACATTGTATCACTCTATGACATGGGATACTGTCACTGCTGCAAAATACGTTGAGACATCAACAGATTGAGGAGCACGTGTGTAGTCAACTAGTGGCCAAACCTTCTGTTTCAGACCTTGCACGACGTAGATGATGAATGTAGAGAAAGATATCCACGATATAGAGTTGCGATGAATGGGTGAAATGAAGGGTGGTATCTGAAAGATGGAACCAGGTGATTGGAAGGGGGGGGTGGGGAGGAAAGAGGCAATGGGCAGGTAAAACTAGATGAGAGAGTGCAACGCGTCTTGCGAATGAGTGGTGCTGGTGGGATAGAAAAATGAAACAGTAAGGGAGACTGGATGCACTTTTTCTTCTGACAATAGAATGGCATGGATAAATGACATACTGAAATTATAAGAAAATTAATCTGTTGTAATATTTTTAACTGAAGTGTTTAGAAGCAAGGGAAGCTTATGTGAAAAGAGGCCGAGATAGTGAACATAACTTAAAAGTAATGTAACAAGCTCAATAAATAGATTTAGGTGATATTTTGTTCCACGAACAGCTAACTGGAGTAAACACAAACAGGTTTTAAGCCAATCTGCAGCTCCATCCAGGACCATAAGAAATTACAGAGAGTTGTGGACTCAGCCCAGGCCATCACGGAAACCAACCTCCCTTCTGTTGACTTCATTTATACCTCAGGTTGCCTCGCCAATACCAGCAGAATAATCAAGGACGAGTTGCAGCCTGGCCACTCCCTCTTTTCCCTTCTCCCATGGCAGCTCTGACGTGAATTCATTTTGTTTCCTGTCCACTAATGCGCAATTGTTTCTCAGTCCGTTAAATACCTCAGCTCAATTCAGCACTTCCCTCCAATTTCTGTCCTTACCCAGAATGATGGCAAGTCTTAGATTCCCTCCCTTCCCCCAGATGTTCCTCCCTTCCCCCCAGCTCCTTTCCCATCCCTTCTATCATCGCTCAGACCATCCTCACACCTTGATGTGCAATCGCTGCAGTCGGGGTGGGGCACTTATGAGTGGTTTGCCGCAGATAGTGACAAGAGGCTTGTGATCTGTCAGCACTTTAAAATCTCCCCAAATAGGTACGTATGAAACCTTGTGATTCCAAAAACCAAGACAAGGGTCTCGCGTTCAATATTGTAGTAGTTGGACTGGCATGAAGACAGAGTTTTCAAAGCGTACGCAACAGGCCGTCCTTCCTGCGAAAGGCATGCTCCCACTCCTTTCATTGGCGCATCTACCTCAAGGGTGACAGAGCATCAGGGCGATAGTACTGGAGTACAGATTCCTCCTGTGTGCTGCTCTTCAGGTTACAGAACCCCATCTGGTGGTCTTCTTGCCACAAGAATGGGACCTCTTTCTTCAGTAAATCCCTCAAGATGGCGACCAGGTCAGCATAGTTTGGGATGTAGGGTGATAAAAAATTCATCATCCCCAGGAACCGTTGTAAATCTTCTTTATCGTGTGGTGTTGGCATCATATGAATGTCCTTCACCTTACCAAGATCTGCTCTGATGCCTGTGTCTGAATAGATTGTCCCGAAGAAGTTGATGGACTTAGCCTTCACTACGCACTTAGCACTGTTGAAAGCTAGTCCTTCCCGGGACGCTGTCTCCAACAGCTTCTTCAGATTACAATCATGTTCTTGTTCCGTGGATCCCACTATGACAATATCATCTGCAATGCAGATGCATCCAGGAACCTGTTCTATGATTGTGTCCATACGCTGCTGGAATATATCCTGACTCACCGACAAACCGAAAGGTAACCTTCTGTAGCAATACCTGCCAAAAGGTGTGCGGAATGTGGTAAGTTCCTGGCTTGCCTCCTCAAGTCGGACAGACCATTAGCCCGCTTTTGCATCCAGTTTGGAGAACAATTTCCCATTGGCAAAAGCTGGATTGATTTCCTCAAGTGTTTGGATCTTGTGTGGGCAGCGTTTGAGACTTGCATTCAAGCGTTTTGGGTCTAGGCATACCCTGATTGATCCATCTTTCTTAACGGAGGTTGTGATTGAACTGCACCAGTCCGTATGGTGAGTTACTTTTCTGATGACTCCATCATCCTCCATTTTGTCCAACTCAGCCCGCAATTTGTCTTTGAGATGGATACTACATTTCCTTGGCGCATCAATGTGTGGTGTGGCCTTCTCCTTGAGATGAAGCGTGGCTGGCTCCTTGAAGTTGCCAATCCTATAAAGCTGATTAGGCCATCTCTTCATGAGGTCTCCCACCGAGTTGAAACTGCCTTGCTCCTTCCGAGCGTCTGATAGATGCTCTTCTGTTCCCATAGCATGTATTGTGACAACCTGAAGTTGCTTAATACCTGGGAGGCCTATGACAGCGGATCCTGCCACGTCTACCACGAAAAATTCTTGAGGACACCACTTCGATCCCTTGTACCGGTATGAAATGGATATAGTTCCAATACACATGATTTCTGTCCCGTTATATGCCATCAGTCGGACTTTGCATGGTCGTAGGTGCTGCTTATATTTGTCATTTGGATACATATCTCGTATGACCTGAAGGGGAAGGGTATTTCCTCCAGCTCCAGTGTCTATCTTCACCTTGTCGATGTTGCCCCTTCATTGACGGGCATATGATGTTCAACACCGCAAATGCCTCATCGCCTATTGGTGGCAGCCTGTCCATACTTGAAATGGCGATGGTATTGAAATACATATTCGATCCTTCCTCTTGACTGTAACAGTATGATGCAACACCTCCATGGGGCTGTTGCTGTACCTCATCAACTCCTTTGTATTTGCCACTTGACAATTTAGATGGGCGTATATGATCCATCTTAGACCTACAACATTTTGCCCAATGCCCTTTCTTGCCGCAATTCTTGCATGAGTCATGATACGACGGGCATTGCCTGGGCTTATGAAACAAAGCACATTGGCCACAAGGGCTTTGTCTCTCATCTTGCGGTTTTTGCCTCGTTGACCCTCTTGTCTTGACAGCATCAATATGGCTAGACCTGGGCTCTAAATTTGCAATGCACTGTCTGCCTGCTGCAATGGCCTCATACTGCCTGCCTAACGTAAGCACCTCTGGAATGGTGTGTCCTGCAGACTTCTGTAGAAGCTCTCGCTGTAGACCTTCATAGGGCGTTGAAGCAATTATCAACTCCATGACACTTTCATTGAGCTCAGTATCAGTGAAGTTACACTGGAGACTCTTTTCTCGACACCGGGTCACAAATTGATCGAGCAATTCTTCCGGTTTCTGGCGATACCGCATCAACTCCAACCTGTGGACTCTGAAATTTACCTTCGGCCTCAGCTGGCCCTCAATAAATGTCCATATGTCCTCTGGCTTGTTCCGATCCTCTTCACTCAGACCTGACACATTCAAACGACGAAGTCCCTCTACTCCTAAAGCGAGTTTTATCTTTGTTGCCTGCTTAGACACCGATGCGATTTCTAAGTCTTGCAGGCACAGTTGCATCCTCTGCTTGAACAGGGAAAACTCATTGGCAATGTCCAGCACTTGCCAGTTCATTTCAGGTAACCGAGACATGTTACTTGCTCTATACGCCGTAAACACAGTAACTTGAAAAAATTAAATATAGAACCAAAACAACCGTATCACTGGATTATACACCCCTTGCTATCAGTATTACTGTATAAACTATATGCAATCCACATATATATACATATATATATCCGAGCTTCCAATGCAAAACATTAAGCTTTTAGTAATACACACAGAATATTACACAGATAATTACACAAATTATTCATTTTTAGTCCATATCTTCCCTTCAAGAAGCAGACTTGCTGTGTAGATCAGCGTAGTACAGACTCTACATAAGTGAAGTTTGTTGCTCCACCGCGATGATTTGCCTCGCAACGCTGGGCTCGCACTGCTGGGCTCGCACTGCTGGGCTCGCACTATGCAGCTCCCAGCTGCTGTAACCGCGGTGCGATCGGGCCTTGGCTGCGGTGCGCGCTGGCTCTGCCCACTGGTGCTCCCGGCCGCTACCGCTCACTGTCGGTTCGCGCTGCCGCTGCCTCGGGCCCGGTGCCGTCCCGACTCTCCGGTCTCCGCGCCTGGGTGAGTACTCAGTCTCTCGGCCTTACCGCCCGTCACCGCCGTGGGTGGTCGATCTCTCCGGTCGCTGAACTCCTCCGTGGGTGTCGGTCCCTCCGGTCGCCGGACTCCCCGCGGTGTCGGTCCCTCCGGTCGCCGGACTCCTCCGTGGGTGGTCGGACTCTCCGGTCGCCGCGCCTCAGCGGGTGTCGGGCTCACCGAGAAGCAGTCTCAGGTTTCTGAACTTGGGCCTGCACGGGTGCTGGGACGCGATGTGGGCCTTCACACACCTCCCTCAGCAGCTTGCAGCGTCCCGTCGGCAACTCGGCGCTGACTTCTCATCAGGTAATTATACATACATATATTGGCCCTGTCGAGAAGCAATCCTAGCATCCCTTACCGAGCTGGAAAGCATTCACCTTCTTTTTCTTCTGCAGGGCTCTAATGTTGTATTTTTTTACTTGTTAACCTTTTTTGCTTGGGTTCACCTTTCTAGGCTAATCACCAAACCGGTCACCATGTTGTACTTCGTGGTCCGGTATCTGTTATACCTTTGTTATGACTCTGGACGGACCACAAGTACACGTGTTTAAAAGGTTATAATCTTGGAGCTTAAATCCAGGCTGTTTATTCCATGGCCACCTGGAACCAGAGTGCCCACCTAATCACCTCATTCTCTTATATACACGTTACTACACAGGCAAACAAAGTAGTCCTTGTGATACAACAAAGTAGTCCTTGCAATATCACAACACCTCCCTCTCTCCCCCTCAGGCTGTAGACCCTCCTCTCTCCCCATCAAAGCCTCATTCCTTCCCCAGCCCTCCTCCTTTCCTCTCCATTTACTCTCCTCAATTCCCCTCAGACCTCAACCTCTAAATCCCTCACAACTCAGACCCTCCTCCCCTCGGTCCCTCACAACTCAGTCGCTGCCTCCCTCCTCTCTCCTCCACCCTCCTCTCTCCTCCACCCTCCTCTCTCCTCCACCCTCCTCTCTCCTCCACCCTCCTCTCTCCTCCACCCTCCTCTCTCCTCCACCCTCCTCTCTCCTCCACCCTCCTCTCTCCTCCACCCTCCTCCCGGCGATCGGACGCCGCCAACCGCCCGCGCACGCGCTCTCTCTCCCGCGTGCGGAGCCGGGAGCGTCCCCCTCGCGCGGTGACGGTTGGAAGCCGCGCGGCCGCGGTGCGCAGGCGCACTGTCTCCAGACGGCCGCGGGGCCGCTCTGCGCGTGCGCTTCTTTTCCAACCGTCACCGCGCGAGGGCGACGCTCCCGGCTCCGCGCGCGGGAGAAAGAGCGCGTGCGCGGCCGGTTGGCGGCGTCCGATCGCCGGGCGGAGGTTGAAGGGGAGAGGGGGGAGGCAGCGACTGAGCTGTGAGGGACCGAGGGGAGGAGGGGCGGAGCTGTGATGACCGAGGGGAGGAGGGTCTGAGATGTGAGGGACCGAGGGGAGGAGGGTCTGAGTTGTGAGGGACCGAGGGGAAGAGGATGGTCTGAGTTGTGAGGGACCGAGGGGAGGAGGGTCAGAGTTGTGAGGGACCGAGGGGAGGAGGGTCTGAGTTGTGAGGGACCGAGGGGAGGAGGGTCTGAGTTGTGAGGGACCGAGGGGAGGAGGGTCTGAGTTGTGAGGGACCGAGGGGAAGAGGATGGTCTGAGTTGAGAGGAGGATATCGGTCAGGAGGCTCTGAAGGGAAGTGAGGAGAGTGAATGGAGAGGAATGGAGGAGGGACTGAGGGGCAGGATGGGACCTGAGAGGGAAGGAGGCTTTGAGGTGGATGTGGAGGATCTGAGTGCAAGAAGTGTCCGAGGGGCGAGAGGAGGGACATGGAAGAAGCCGAGGGAAAGGAAGGAGCATCTGAGGCGGTGGGAATCTATGACTTTCCATCATCATTAAAAGCACGAAGATAAAATAGGAGGAAAGGAGCAGAATTTTGCCTGGGCTGAGACATGAGTGTGTTGTAAACATGGGCAGGAAACTGACCAGAAAGTGAATCCACATCAGAGCAATGGTGGACCGTTAAGGAGAAAGTTCATTGGGTTTAGTTTGAACATGTTCCAAAACCAAGCAGGAGGCATTCAATGGGAAGCACGATGTAAAGTGGGTGAGGGAACACAGTGAGGGAGGTTTCTGTCAGACACTGAGATTCCAAAATTGCACAAAGCTTGATTGAATGTACAACATTTTAGAGTGAAATTTGGGGGTAGTTAGGAAAGCACGGTGTTAAAATATATTGGCCGCAACATTAATAGAAAAGCAAAGATGTTTCACACGTACATTAAGAAGATGACAACTATCGGAAAGAGTTCGGTTCGATGGAATCAAAAATTGTCCATTCCGCAGTGGCAGAGAATTTGGGTAAGGTTCCACATGAATAATTTGCCACTACCTTTACAAAATAAGAGTGAAGGGTAGATGCGAATAAGTGAGAAATATTGGAAGGAATGAACATAGTAAGACGGGGGTATTAATGTGTTTAGAACCTCTGGACCCAGTTGAACTCCACATTCAAATAAAATTCATCCCGACCTGTTAGAAGAATCAAGGGAAAGAATTATGAGGACTTTGCAATCCCCCCTGGCTGCAGGTTGTTCCCAAACGTAAATAGGAAGCTCTTAATGGAAGACACGTGTTTGGACGAAGAAATAACGCAGAGGAAAGTGTCTATATCAGGCAATGGCAACTCTACATTGCTGAAAGTCTGAAGGAAGGTGGAGAGTACCAGGATGAAATTAGAGGGAAGTTACGAAAGCACAAAGGAACCATAGAGTTAGGAAAGCACAAATAAATTATAGAGGCAGTAACATTGAAAAAGAAGCTAAGATGTTTTAATTACTTTACTGAAAGGCTTGAATGGTGAAGGGCTTGGATGGAGTGGATGTGGCGAGGATGTTGCTATTAGTGGGAGAGTCGAAAACTAGAGGTTATCGCCTCAGAATTAAAGGACGTTCTTTAAGAAAGGAGATGAGGAGCAATTTCTTTGGTCAGAGAGTGGTAAATCTGTGGAATTTTCTGCCATGGAAGATTGTCGAGACCTGGTCAGTGGATATTGTTAAGGAAGAGATGGATGGATTTGTAGTGGGTCTGGACGCAGCAGGAATCAGGCAAGACGCCAGGTAAGGATTAACAAAAACTTTAATGTAGCATCAGAACATCCACTCCAGTCTCTCGCACAAGAGTAAACTCTAGCCCCTTCAGGCAAACCCCGTAGCTCCAGACCCCTCCCCAGCCCTGTCCACTCAGTGCCGAGGGGGATGACCCAGGGAGTAGCCTAATCCCCGGGCACCGACACAGATTCTTGATTAGTACAGGTGTCAGAGGTTCTGGGTCGAAGGCAGGAGAATGGGGTTAGGATGGAGAGCCAGATCAGCCATGATTGAATGGCAGAGTAGACCCGATGGGCTGAATGGCCTAATCCTACTCCTATTCCTTATGACCTTATGAGGAAGAGGACAAGTAAGTAAAAAGTAAGACCCATTAGGATGTTTCCAGAAAGGAAAACCTTAGCTGTAAGGAAAAACGTAACAAACTGTAAATGTTCTCTTTGGAACTGGGCAGATTGGGGATTGAATGAATTGAGATGAGGTAAATTATGGGGAGGTTAAATGTGAAAGATCTATTTTCCCTCACCAGAGGTGTTAGCAACAAGAGTAGATTTTAAATAATTGTTGGAAAAGATTGGGGGAGGTGCGTTTTTTCCTCTCGAAGGTGGAAGGGAATTCACCTTGTTCAGTGATTTTCGACATGCGGGGTGAAGATTTCATGTGTGATAGAAGCACTGTTGGTGTTTCGTTCTTTCGCTGGATCCAAAAAAGGAAGTCCTTTGTTTGATTTATGAGGAATTGGACAAAACATTTGTCAACATGGAAACCTCACGTTTATATTGTGACGTTTCTCTCTTCCAGCTCCGTCTCAACAAAATCAAGCAACCTTTCACTGGCTCAGGGCACAGAGCAAACACACAATGAACCACAGCCCCACAGGTGAGCACCAGTTGAATGGTGGGGGGGAGGGGGCGGGTGCTCTGTTTCGATATCCAACACTTTGATCTGTTGATTCTCAGCCCCTTCCAGGCAGCATTTTGATTAAGTTGCAAATATCTGCAGGACCTAATGTGCAGCTGCCACTAGTAGCTGTGGGTGACAGTAATGTCCTCGTTATATAACAAGACAGGGTCAGTGTGATTTAGTGAAAAATAAAAGTTTGTTCAACACATCTAATTAAGCAGGTGACTGGTGAGCTGGAGAATTGTTCTTTCTGAGCAAGTGGGTTCATGTTGTTGCATTGAAAAACACTTCCTGAACAATCATCAGGCTCTTGAACACTGCACACCAACCACTACCTCACCAACTGAGGACTTACCACTGTTGACTTTTTGGTTGTACTATGGACTGTGGTTTTGCACAGGCTTTGGTGACATGATGTTACTGATTATTCATGTATATATTCTTGAATACTGTGTGCTTATATGTTATCTTACTTGCTGCAGCCTGCAAAGCTGCACAATGAACTAAACATAGCACAAAAAGTAAGGAAATTTGTGTTTGGTAGATTATTTCTTTGTTGTAACAATGCTTCTTGGCAATAAATCTTATACCGTTGGAAAGCCTGTTTATTTCCCTTTTAAATGGTGCCACATTTGTAAGGAACATGCATTTGTGGGATGAGCAGCAGAGCTGAGTATGTGGGTTGCGCCCATGAAAAATCTGCCAAATCTTCTCTGCCAATGCCGAACAGCTTATTCTGCCATTGACTCTTGTTCGGTGTTGTTTGGTGGATGGATGATTGAAGTCTGAAGAAACAAGACATATTGGCAATTTAACAATTTATTCATTTAATAAACAGGAGCCTCAGTAGCGTGTGGAAGAACCATACACAGCCACAACAGCCTGGCACCTCCTCCTCATGCTGGTCACCAGCCTGGTCACACACTGTTGTGGGATGGCATCCCATTCTTCAACCAGCATTTGTCGCAAGTCAGCCAACGTGGTTGAGTTGGTCACTCTGGCACGAACAGCACGCCCAAGCTGATCCCACAAGTGTTCAATGGGGCTGAGGTCAGGACTGCTGGCAGGCCATTCCATCCTCTCCACTCCCAAATTCTGGAGGTAGTCTCTGAGAAACCCTGCTCTGTGGGGGCGAGCATTGTCATCTTGGAAGATAGAGTTCGGTCCCAGACTGTGGAGATATGGGATTGCCACTGGTTGCAGAATCTCATCTCGATATCTCTCTGCATTGAGATTTCCTCCAATGATGACAAGCCTCGTTTTTCTAGTGAGGGAGACACCAGCGCAAACGGGCCTGACGGTGAAGGGCAGTCATGGCAGGCCTCCTGGCAGCCCTATGAGATCGGAGATCGGCTGCGTGCAGTCTGTTCCGAATTGTCTGGGCAGAGAGCCGTCGGCCATATCGTCCTGCAAACCTTGACTGCAAATCTGTAGAAGACAGCCTATGGTTCCTAAGTACTGACAGGATGAGGAAACGGTCTTCTTCGGGTGTCGTCTTCTTGGGACACCCACTTCGCTGTCTGTCTCTGACATCCCCCGTTATTTGGAACTTGGCCTTCACTTTGGAGATGGTAGTAGGGCTCACTCCAAATAATGCCGCAACTTGGTTTTGCGGAACACCAGCTTGAAGTTGCCCTATCGCACGGGCCCTATCCAGATCAGTCAAACGTGGCATGCCGATTCTTGGAGCAGACACCTACTGACCACTGTAGCAGGGCCCATGCTCACAGATGCTGCCAATCAGGTGCTAATCAGGCACCTGATTGTCAGCACCTGGGGGTACCAGAAGCACAAAACATGAGTCAATAGCAACAGCAGAATAAGCTGTTTGGCATTGGCAGAGAAGATTTGGCAGATTTTTCATGGGCGCAACCCATATACTCGGCTCTGCTGCTCATCCCACAAATGCATGTTCCTTACAAATGTGGCACCATTTAAAAGGGAAATAAACAGGCTTTCCAACGGTATAAGATTTATTGCCAAGAAGCATTGTTACAACAAAGAAATAATCTACCAAACACAAATTTCCTTACTTTTTGTGCTATGTTTATGACAATGAAACACTCTTGAGTCATGAATTACCAATTTGATTTATCAGTGACTTATCAATGGCCCGAAGTTGTGGTCTCTCCTGCAAATAGAGTTGTCTTCTCTGCAGCTACCTGTTTGATCATTTTGAAGATTTCCCGAGGTTGAGGAATGATAGGATGAAGAGAAAAGAACCCCAGCCTTTTCAATCATTCTTGACAGGCATAATTTTTCAGTATGTGTTTGTTTTAGTAGACACTTTTATCTTTTAACACTTTGTTAGATCTTTGATTTTTCCTTTAACCTATCCCTCCCCACCTCTCTGCAACTTGAAGCTAACTTTTTTTTTTTTTCCTTTTAAAGTTCTGTTTTTGCTTGAAACCTGAACTGTTTCTCTTTGCATAAATGTTGCCGGGCCGCCGCCAGACAGTGAAGAGGGAGTGCTACACCATGGGAGGGGTAATGAGGAGGAAGTGCTACACCATGGGAAGGGCAGTGTGAAGTGAATGAGACTCTGTGGGTGTGGCGGTGAGAAAGACGTGTTGCATTGCAGGATGGGCAGTGCAGAAACGTTGCGGCATAAAAGACCGTGTCGGGCGCCCTTCCAGGAAAAGGGAACTCCAGTCTCGATCAGGTGCCAGATGAACAAACAGGATACGATCTGGCCGCGTGCTCTGCCAATGTGCCAGTTCTCGTGGGTCTGAGGTATCGGGAGAAGAGAGGTAGGTTAGGACTTTATTTCTTGGAGAGCAGGAGGCTGCAGTAATATTATGGAGGTGTAGAAAATCATGAGGCGAATTCATTGGGTGAATGCACAGAGTCTTTTACACAGGGTAGGGAAATCAAGAACAAGACATAGCTTTAAGGTGAGAGGGGAATGATTTAATAGAAAACTGAGGGGGGGGGGGACGTTCACTCGGAACTACATGGAACAAGCTGTTCAGGCATCTAAGGTAGAGCCATTTTACAGACACTTGTTGGTGAAACGTCCCTTGAACTGAGCTTTAACATGGAGCGGCAAAGTTTATGGGAGATGTGCGGGGCAGGACTTTTACACAGCGTGTGTTGGGGTGCCTGGAATGCACTGCCAGTGATGGCGGTGGATGCAGATATGTTAATGGTGGTTGAGACTTTTCAATGGGCATATGGATATGCAGGGAAAGGAATTATATTCCGTCATCCTTGGCCTGCACCTCGTCCTCCAGCACCTAGACCGCCAGGGGACCTAAGCAAGGTTTTGTTTGTGGATTTTAGCTCTGCATTCAACACCATTGGTTGTGCCTGAAACCCTCTGTCAGTGGATCACCAACTTCCTGACAGACAGAAAGCAGCATGTGAGGCTGGGAAAGTACACTTCGGGCTCGCTGATCCTCAGCATAAGAACATCTCAAGGCTGCGTACTTGCCTTTACTCTCCCTATACTAACGACTGCACCTCCACAGACTCCTCTGTCAAGCTTTTCAAGTGTGCGGAGAGCACAACGCTTGATTGAACTGATCTAGGATGGGGAGGAATCTGCCTACAGAGAGGAAGTTCCCTGGAACCATCATCTCCAGGGACCTTAAATGGGAGGCCACCATCGAATCCACAGTCACAAAGGGCCAACAGAGGATGTACTGCATGCGGATGCTGAGAAAACACAATCTGCCACAGGCACTGATTGTCTAGTTTCATACTGCCATCATGGAGTCTGTCCTCACCTCCATCATGGTCTGGATTGGCTCAGCCACCAAGTACGACATCCGGAGGTAGCAGCGCATCATTCGATCAGCTGAGAAGGTTGTTGGCTGCACCCTTTCCCCCATTGACGAACTGTAAACTGCAAGAGCCAGGAAGGGAGTGGCTAAAATCATGTCTGACCCATCTCACCCTGGCCACAAACACTTTGAAGCAGTTCTTTCTGGGAGGTGACTCTGGACTGTCAAAGCCGCCACAGCCAGACATAAAAACAGCTTTTTTTCCCTATGAGCAGTAGCTCTACTCAACAGCGAAAAGTCTGTAGCCTCCTTTTGCTCTGGTATTTTAATTTACTCTTCACATGTTTAAATTATAATTATATTTTTTATTGTCTAATGTATGTTGTGTTGTTATCCTTGCGAACAAAGCACCAAGGCAAATTCCTTGTATGTATACATACTTGGCTAATAACATTTATTCAATTCAATTCAATTCAATTCACTTCTATGCATGCTCATCCTTCCTCTAGTCTACTGACAAGAATTTCAGTAAGAACTCCAGGTGCCGTCTAACCTGTCTTTGCAAAGTTACAAATAACGTCGCCAGAATTATGTTCCATGCACCAACCTGCAATATTATAAGTGTAAGAAAATAACTGCAGATGATGGTACAAATCGACGGTATTTATTCACAAAATGCTGGAGTAACTCACCAGGTCAGGCAGCATCTCAGGAGAGAAGGAATGGGTCACCCATTCCTTCTCTCCTGATATGCTGCCTGGCCTGCTGAGTTACTCCAGCATTTTGTGAATAAATACCTGCGATATTATAAGGGTGTTCACAGGGAAACTACCCGTGTCCCCTCTTTCGGCCAGCAGGAGTCTGAACTGCAAGATCTTTCTTCAACAGATATTCCGTGGTGCTCCGGGGGCACAGGTGGCTGCAGGTGCTGGAATCTGGAGCAAAACAAACTACCCTGAGAAACACAGCGGGTTAAGCAGCAGCTGTGTCATAGAATAGAATAGAATTTCTTTGTTGTCATTGCAGTGGTACATACAACGAAGTTCAGGCGCACTGCCTGAGCTGAGCTCAAATGTACAAGACACAAAATAACAATAAAATAACAGTTAAAGAGTGAGAAAATCCAAGGGATATACGAATTGGAGGTAAACGTGGACCTGGTGGTTAGATGGTTTACACATGTCCGCATATTTAGGGAGCGCAAACAATAAGGGAGCCTATGAAAGATACACGGTTTTTACATCATTGATAGATAACAACGAAGATGAAGCAAGTGGAGGGCTGTCCGTGAAAGTACAAGATGGGAGGTGAAATATAAGGGGAAGACACAACATTAATGAATGACCCTTAAACCCTTGATCTTCAGAACAATATTGGGGTATAGTCCATCATCCCAGGTAAGTGGCAACACAAGCAGTTAGAGATGTAAAGAGGCGTATGGTATATTGTATTCGGTGGCCCTGATGAGGCTTCTCTCCTTTCTGCGAGATTATTAGTGTAGACTTGACGATGGTTTCGTCGGATACTTGCACTCTGTCAGCAAAGTCATGCTCGAGCTCCCGTTTATGAACTATTTTAACTCCGCTGCCCGTTCCCGTATCCATGTTTCAGCCCATGGCACCTTGGGTTGCAAGGGTGAAGCCGCATGAAAACTGCACTCAGCGCCTCGTATTTCAACCCAGCCGCATGGACACAGAATTCTCCAATTTCAAGTAATACACCGCAAACGCCGTCACCTCTTCCCCGGCCACGGACCCCTCCACAGATGTACACATTCCCCTATCATCTCGCACTACACTCATCATACTCCGTTCTCCTCCCGCTCTTATCCCACATCGTGCCACACAATTGCATTGATCCGTCTTATCTTCCCTCCCCTCTTCCCATCTACCTTCATCCCTACCTTTGTCCATATTTCACTCTTCTGGTTCTTTCCCTATGCAAATCGTCTTTGCCCCGTTTACATCAATAGTTTTTGTGACTTATTCTACCTATCTCCAAATCACTCGTCCCCATCTCTATTCACATCAGCCGACAGGTTTTCTCTAACCAATCTCTCTATTTCAGCTTTCTGGACCCGACTCCAGTCAGTCAGCATCGGGGTCCCGACCCGAGGATAGTCTCTCTTCTCTCTCCGCAGATGCTGCTTGATAATCGGAGTTCCTCCAGCATTTTATTTACCACAGGCTTGTGGCTTGCTTTCATCAGTCGGGGCGATGAGTATGAGTCCTTCTGCAGTTGTACAGCGCTCTAGTGAGACCGCACCTGGAGTACTGTGTGCAGTTTTGGTCTCCAAATTTGAGGAAGGATATTCTTGCAATTGAGGGCGTGCAGCATACGTTTACTAGGTTAATTCCCGGAATTGCGGGACTGTCGTATGTGTAAAGATTGGAGCGGGTAGGCTTGGAAACACTGGAATTTAGAAAGATGAGAGGGGATCTTATCGAAACGTATAAGATTATTAAGGGGTTGGACACGTTAGAGGCAGGAAACATGTTCCCAATGTTGGGGGAGTCCAGAACCAGAAGCCACAGTTTAAGAATAAGGGGTGGGCCATTTAGAACGGAGATGAGGAAAAACGTTTTCAGTCAGAGAGTTGTAAATCTGTGGAATTCCCTGCCCCAGAAGGCAGTGGAGGCCAATTCTTTGAATGCATTCAAGAGAGAGCTAGGGCAGCGCAGTCAGGGGGTATGGGGAAAAGGCAGGAATGGGGTACTGATTGGGAATGATCAGCCATCATCACATTGAATGGTGGTGGTGGCTTGAAGGGCCGAATGGCCTACTCCTGCACCCATTGTCTATTGTCCATTGAGTCAGCAAGTAATGTTACAGCTTTGATGACTCCGCATTTCGAGGATTCTGGCGCCCCATTATGTGAAGAATGTGGAAGCTTTGGAGAGGTCGAAGAAGATATTGACAAGAATGTTGCCTGGCTTAGCGATTATTAGCTGTAGGGGGAAATTGAACGAAGTTGCATTAGTTTCTCTGGAACATAGGTTGGCGGGGATATCAGGTAGAAGAACTTTGAATTTTGAGAAATAGGTGAGACATCAGAGCCATCTTCCTCTTCATATCCATATTCATATTTCCTCCCTGGGAAGTGGCCTTTGACTTTCTTACCTGTCTTTATTTCTCATCATTTTATATTTATAACAGAGCATAGCTAGAGAGCATAGATTTAATGTGAGATGGACAATGTTTTAAGGAATGTGTGCGGGGCAGGAACTTTTTACACAGAGGGGCGTTTGCATCTGGAACACGCTGCCAGTGCTGGCAGTGGAACCAGTTAAAATACTGGCATGTAAAAGGCTTTCAGATGAGTATATGTATTGCTCTATGTTCAATGTTTTGAATGTATAATAATCTACTTCTAAACTGCCACGTTGAGTCCCTTGGTCTCACCCAGCCAGCGACGTTCCTATTGTACGGCCCATTCGTCACTACCTCTCTCCTACTTAAGTCTGTCTTCGTTTCCTCTTTCATCAAAAGAGTAATTCATAACTTTTCGTTCTTATTAACTGTTTTTTCTTCAATCAATACAATAAAAATCGTGTAGTCGTTACCGTGTGGTCCTTGTGAGTGTAGCTGGCGCGAGTGTGGCAGTCGAGAGTGTGGCAGTCGAGAGTGTGGCAGACGTGAGTGTGACTGGCGCGAGTGTGGTAAAAAAAGTATTCTTTCCATCCTCCGAGACTAAACTGACCCACAATCTCTGTCGCTACGCTAGTCTCCTCCCATGTCGGCACTCCCCATTACGTATCGAATCACACCCACAAGCATGCAAAAAAAGACAGAAACTAGAAATATTAAACATAGCCATAATACAATGACAGTAACTAAATTAAGCGTAAATGGCTCCTACACACCGGCCCCTAATTGTTCTGCGTATATAACGAAGCAATTACCAATAGATACTATAAGGAGCTATACAAGCTTAATATTTATCAAAAACAAAAGTAATATGCATTATATTTTGGCATTCAAACTTCTTTAGCGATTCTTCAATCTTCTCCTTCACCTTCTAGAAGCAGACATATCTTGGTTATCGGTCTTACCAAGATGATGTCCTTAGTCTGAAGTCGTACAGTACACAGAAAACCTTTAACGTCTGGCATGATCTCCAGTATCTTTTTACGAAGTTTTGACAAGATGTGATTTCTTCCTCCATGTCCGATATGTTCATGAATATGTCGTAACAGCAATGTTGAAATATGAAAGTCCTTCGAGAGAATAATAGGATGCTCAGCTTCTTCAGGCACCGCTAGTTTATTTAGGTGACCGCCTACTCTCAGAAGTCCTTTATCCAGTATCGGGTCAAGCCTGTATAAACAACTACTTCTTTTCACACCATGTTCACCAGCTTGTAATGCTGATAGCTCTTCCTTATATTCTTTTATTTGACAGAAAGAGATAACTGCATTTTCTGCCTTTAAAATATCATTCGGACATAAACACTGTCCCCGGTACAATACTCAACCTTTTCTTTCAGCTTGCCAGGATCCGTTTCAAAGCCACTCATAGGAGCCCGATTTTCCTTTTTCTTACGAGTCCACTGCAAAAGCAATGTTTTTAATTTAAGAAACTAAGCCACCACAGTCTTCATCTTATTCCATGATGAGAAATGGGTAATTAAATAGTTTGTTGAATCCAATGGGTCCTTAATAATGGTGTTCACTAAGATGTCTTCCTTGATCTCCGGATCATTAGCAGAAATGTCAGTTTCCAGGTTAAACTTTGGCCATTCTCAGTCTGGTTTACATAGAAACTCTGGCTATTGATCCATCTCTTACTGCTGTCTATAGGTAACTTATTCTACATATCTCCAAATCCCTCGTCCCCATCTCTATTCACATCAGCCGACAGGTTTTCTCTACCCAATCTCTCTATTTCAGCTTTCGAGACCCGACTCCAGTCAGTCAGCATCGGGGTCCCGACCCGAGGATAGTCTCTCTTCTCTCTCCGCAGATGCTGCTTGATAATCGGAGTTCCTCCAGCATTTTATTTACCACAGGCTTGTGGCTTGCTTTCATCGGTCGGGGTGATGAGTATAAGTTTCCTCCCACACTCCAAAGACGTACAGGTATGTAGGTTAATTGGCTGGGTTAATATAAAAATTGTCCCTAGTGGGTGTAGGATAGTGTTAATGTACGGGGATCGCTGGGCGGCACGGACTTGGAGGGCCGAAAAGGCCTGTTTCCGGCTGTATATATATGATATATGATATAAGTCCTTCTGCAGTTGTACAGGGCCTTAGTGAGACCGCACCTGGAGTACTGTGTGCAGTTTTGGTCTCCAAATTTGAGGAAGGATATTCTTGCCATTGAGGGCGTGTAGCATAGGTTTACTAGGTTAATTCCTGGAATTGCGGGACTGTCGTATGTTGGAAGACTGGAGCGACTAGCCTTGTATACACTGGAATTTAGAAGGGTGAGAGGGGATCTTATTGAAACATATAAGATTATTAAGGGGTTGGACACGTTAGAGGCAGGAAACATGTTCCCAATGTTGGGGGAGTCCAGAACCAGGGGCCACAGTTCAAGAATAAGGGGTAGGCCATTTAGAACGGAGATGATGAAAACCTTTTTCAGTCAGAGTGTTGTAAATCTGTGTAATTCTCTGCCGCAGAAGGCAGTGGATGCCAATTCTTTGAATGCATTCAAGAGAGAGCTAGATAGAGCTCTTAAGGGTAGCGGAGTCAGGGGGTATGGGGAGAAGGCAGGAACGGGGTAGTGATTGAGAATGATCAGCCATGATCACATTGAATGGTGGTGCTGGCTTGAAGGGCCGAATGGCCTACTCCTGCACCTGTTGTCTATTGTCTATTGAATCAGCAAGTAATGTTACAGCTTTGATGACTCCGCATTTCGAGGATTCTGGCGCCCCATTATGTGAAGAATGTGGAAGCTTTGGAAAGGTCGAAGAAGATATTGGCCAGAATGTTGCCTGGCTTAGCGATTATTGGAAGCTGTAGGGGGAAATTGAACGAAGTTGCATTAGTTTCTCTGGAACGTAGGTTGGCGGGGAGATCGGGTAGAAGTACTTTGAATTTTGAGAAATAGGTGAGACATCAGAGCCATCTTCCTCTTCATATCCATATTCATATATCCTCCCTGGGAAGTGGCCTTTGACTTTCTTACCTGTCTTTATTTCTCATCATTTTATATTTATAACAGAGCATAGCTAGAGAGCATAGATTTAATGTGAGATGGACAATGTTTTAAGGAATGTGTGCGGGGCAGGAACATTTTACACAGAGGACCGTTTGCATCTGGAACACGCTGCCAGTGCTGGCAGTGGAACCAGTTAAAATAGTGGCATGTAAAAGGCATTCAGATGAGTATATGTATTGCTCTATGTTCTGAATGTATTATAATCAACTTCTAAACTGCCACGTTGAGTCCCTTGGTCTCACCCAGCTGGCGACGTTCCTATTGTATGGCCCATTCGTCACCACCTCTCTCTTGCTTAAGTCTGTCTCCGTTTCCTATTTCATCGTTCTCTGAAGGGTCCCTGACCTGAGTCTGCAATAGTTTCCCGTTCGCCCACGGATTATCTGTCCTGCTGGGTGATTCCAACATGTTCCGTGTCTCTGTTAAGTTCTTTAGCTTTACAGTATTTAAGATGTTCAAGCTGAAGAATCCGACTGATGGGACTGTTCTGACAGCGGGAAACAAATCGAGGTGCGACCGTCCACTTCTTTTCCAAAGGTAATGTGAAATTAATTTAGCGTGTATTTAATTCAAACAAACATATATGTTTCACGACACCATCTTATCCAATGGAACACTTCTTAATCATACACATTGGCACTGAGCTTGTCTCAAGTTTTGCATGCGGATTTCTCGGATCAAGCCTTGGTCGATAGCAATAGCTCTATGCACAATACCCCCAAGTGAATCAAAACGCCACATTCCCCCACGATTAAACAGTGAGCTTGTAATTCCGTTTGAATAGTACTTTGTGAATCAAAGGCACAGCAATTGCTCCCATGCCCCGCCCGTCATCCATAACAACTGACTTGGAAGAGACATGGCGCTTTGAGCGCTCAGTGTAACAACGAGCCCGTTATCTGCAGAACCTTCTCTGGATCCGCAGATCAGGCTTTCTATCTCATTAACAGGAGACACACAAACGATGATGAAACCACACCTTGCTTCAGCTGTTACGTTTTTGGAAGCCTTGTAGGGCTAGGACATTAATGACGGAAAGTTAGGATCCTTCCAATTGTGTATGAAGTGTCCACCACATTTGCAAGGATACAGAATGGCAACCACGTAGTTTGATAAGGAGACTCGTAAAAGCATGGAGGGTATTAAACTGCACATAGAATATAAGATCAGGAAGCCATAAATTCAAGTACATATACAAATCTGCAGGCCATATTGTCGGCGCCGGCTGTTTAAACGTATCTTATACGTATTTCATCCCGCAAAAAAATGTTGATCCTGTTGCGCTCTTCGCGATTTGCAGTGGCCAAATCCATTCCATCCTCCGCATATCTGGGACAAGGAAGCAAAGCCGAAGTAGCCAGCGAAACAAAATAATAGGTTGGACAAACCTGCGGCTTAGGCGCCACCTCTGGAGGGGACGGGCAGACGACACCATGTCGGGACCCTTCTTCATACTGAGGGTGCTTGGACGGAAGCCCTTTCTCTGTGTTCAGCAAATGTCCTCCAGTTGACATATAAAGACCCCCCATTGGGATAGATCAAAGTTTGACTCACTCTTGGAAAATGGGACAGGGCAAGTGACTGAGATGTCATTTGGGGAGCGCTTTAGGACCAGTGACCATAGTTATATTACTTTTTATATGGTTATGGAAACGGGCAGAACTGTTCCTCACGTTAAAGTTAGAATTGAGGCAAGGCAAACTTCAATGGTTTTGGCAGTAGCCTGCAAACTCTTACTGGAGTGAGTTGTTACACAGATAGGTGCCTGGCATGTGTTGCCAGGGTTGGTGTTGGAGACAGATACGATGATGATGTTTAGGAGGTTTTTAGATCGGTACATGGATGGGAGAATGAAGTGATATGGATCACGTATAGGCAGACGAGATTAGTTTGTTTGGTATTATGTATGGCGTGGGTGTTGTGTGCTGGAGGGCCCATTCCTGCAATACGTTGCTGTAATTCTGTTGTATGTTTGTGACAAAGGAATGTCTGGCAAGTGGACAATCTTTCTGAGTGAAACAGTGAGAGTTTAAGACCTCCATGTTCCTTTTAGAGTGAATGGCAAGGCTGGAAGTACTGGGAAACCCTGGTACAGATTATTTAATGGCGAAAAAGGAGAGTATTGGGCACCTCAAAGTGCTACGCAGACATTTATGTGAAGAGCTGTAGATCTCCTATGAGAGGGCCTCGTTGAATATTTTGGATGCTTTAGCATGGAGAAAGATATGAAGACCAGGGAATTCGCAAAGGTTAACAGTGATGTTTTGGCGTTAGTCTGCATTGCATTAGAGATGCTGATTGTCATGTATGAAGGTAGATAGATCTCCTGAGGCTGATCTGGTGTATTCAAAGCACAGAGGGAAGCCAGAGAAGAAAGCCGGCTGAGAGATAGGCATCGTTGTTAGCCAGTGAGGTGCCGCAGTTACTGAGGAGATTCTTAGGGTTAAGAAAATACATGCATTTGAAAAGGCAGGGGTTGAATAGTGACAGCAAACACAGCTTTCGTGCGCGGGAGATCATGTTCCACAAACTTTATTTAGTTTCTGAAGCTGTAAAAAAGGACAATAATGATTGGGCAGTGTACGTGGTCTGTATGGGCTTCAGCAAGGCATTCAATAAGATGCTGCGTAGAAGATTATTCTGCAAGGTTTGATGGCATGGGTTGGAGGAAATAGATACTATTGAGATATTTAATGGACTTAATATAAGGTAGCAGAGGGTGATGGTGGAAGAATGGCTTTTGGACTGGTGGCCCATGACTAGTGTATTTCAGGGGTCCGTATTGGGTCCACGTTGGCTGGCAATGTTTAGACATAGTCAGAAAGTTTGCAGATTACTATAAAATAGGTTGCATTGTGGACAGCCAAAAGTTTACAACGAATTGCAGCAGGATCGATCAACTGGGTAAGTTTAGCAGAGGAATGGCAAATTGAATCCAGGCAAATACGAGGTGCTGGATTTTGGAAAGTCAAACCAGGATAGGATTTTCCGAATGAATGGCAGGAATGATGGTAAGGAATGATATTCATTCCCTTGCAAGGGGTGACATAGAATCAGGAGATGTTGAATCAGTATGGATAGAAATGAGAAATTGTAAGGGTAAAAAGACCCTAATGGGAGTTATCTATAGGCCCCCAAACAGTAGCCTCGACATAGGGTGCAAGTTGAATCAGGAGATAAAATTGGCGTGTCAAAAATGTAATACTACGGTGGTTATGGGAGATTTCAACATGCAGGTAGACTGGGAAAATCAGGTTGGAAATGGACCCCAGGAAAGAGAGTTTGTAGAGTGCCTTCGAGATGGATTCTTAGAACAGCTTGTACTGGAGCCTACCAGGGAGAAGGCAATTCTGGATTTAGTGTTGTGTAATGATCCTGATCTGATAAGGGGACTAGAGGTAAAAGAGCCATTAGGAGGCAGTGATCACAACATGATAAGTTTTACTCTGCAAATGGAAAGGCAGAAGGGAAAATCGGAAGTGTCGGTATTACAGTATAGCAAAGGGGATTACAGAGGCATGAGGCAGGAGCTGGCCAAAATTGACTGGAAGGAGGCCCTAGCAGGGAAGACGGTAGAACAGCAATGGCAGGTATTCCTGGGAATAATGCAGAGGTTGCAGGATCAATTTATTCCAAAGAGGTGGAAAGACTCTAAGGGGAGTAAGAGACACCTGTGGCTGACAAGGGAAGTCAGGGACAGCATAAAAATTAAGGAGAGGAAGTATAACATAGCAAAGAAGAGTGGGAAGACAGAGGATTGGGACTCTTTTAAAGAGCAACAAAAGTTAACTAAAAAGGCAATACGGGGAGAAAAGATGAGGTACGAGGGTAAACTAGCCAATAATATAAAGGAGGATAGCAAAAGTTTTTTTAGGTACGTGAAGAGGAAAAAAATAGTCAAGGCAAATGTGGGTCCCTTGAAGACAGAAGCAGGGGAATTTATTATGGGGAACAAAGAAATGGCAGACGAGTTAAACCGTTACTTTGGATCTGTCTTCACTGAGGAAGATACACACAATCTCCCAAATGTTCTAGGGGCCGGAGAACCTAGGGTGATGGAGGAACTGAAGGAAATCGACATTAGGCAGGAAATGGTTTTGGGTAGACTGATGGGACTGAAGGCTGATAAATCCCCAGGGCCTGATGGTCTGCATCCCAGGGTACTTAAGGAGGTGGCTCTAGAAATAGTGGAAGCATTGGAGATCATTTTTCAATGTTCTATAGATTCAGGATCAGTTCCTGTGGATTGGAGGATAGCAAATGTTATCCCACTTTTTAAGAAAGGAGGGAGAGAGAAAACGGGTAATTATAGACCAGTTAGTTTGACATCAGTGGTGGGGAAGATGCTGGAGTCAATTATAAAAGACGAAATTGCTGAGCATTTGGATAGCAGTAACGGGATCATTCCGAGTCAGCATGGATTTACGAAGGGGAAATCATGCTTGACAAATCTACTGGAATTTTTTGAGGATGTAACTGGGAAAATTGACAAGGGAGAGTCAGTGGATGTGGTGTACCTCGACTTTCAGAAAGCCTTCGACAAGGTCCCACATAGGAGATTAGTGGGCAAAATTAGGGCACATGGTATTGGGGGTAGGGTACTGACATGGATAGAAAATTGGTTGACAGACAGAAAGCAAAGAGTGGGGATAAATGGGTCCCTTTCAGAATGGCAGGCAGTGACCAGTGGGGTACCGCAAGGTTCGGTGCTGGGGCCCCAGCTATTTACGATATACATTAATGACTTAGACGAAGGGATTAAAAGTACCATTAGCAAATTTGCAGATGATACTAAGTTGGGGGGTAGTGTGAATTGTGAGGAAGATGCAATAAGGCTGCAGGGTGACTTGGACAGGTTGTGTGAGTGGGCGGATACATGGCAGATGCAGTTTAATGTAGATAAGTGTGAGGTTATTCACTTTGGAAGTAAGAATAGAAAGGCAGATTATTATCTGAATGGTGTCAAGTTAGGAGGAGGGGGAGTTCAACGAGATCTGGGTGTCCTAGTGCATCAGTCAATGAAAGGAAGCATGCAGGTACAGCAGGCAGTGAAGAAAGCCAATGGAATGTTGGCCTTCGTAACAAGAGGAGTTGAGTATAGGAGTAAAGAGGTCCTTCTACAGTTGTACCGGGCCCTGGTGAGACCGCACCTGGAGTACTGTGTGCAGTTTTGGTCTCCAAATTTGAGGAAGGATATTCTTGCTATGGAGGGCGTGCAGCGTAGGTTCACTAGGTTAATTCCCGGAATGGCGGGACTGTCGTATGTTGAAAGGCTGGAGCGATTGGGCTTGTATACACTGGTATTTAGAAGGATGAGGGGGGATCTTATTGAAACATATAAGATAATTAGGGGATTGGACACATTAGAGGCAGATAACATGTTCCCAATGTTGGGGGAGTCCAGAACAAGGGGCCACAGTTTAAGAATAAGGGGTAGGCCATTTAGAACCGAGATGAGGAAGAACTTTTTCAGTCAGAGGGTGGTGAAGGTGTGGAATTCTCTGCCTCAGAAGGCAGTGGAGGCCAGTTCGTTGGATGCTTTCAAGAGAGAGCTGGATAGAGCTCTTAAGGATAGCGGAGTGAGGGGGTATGGGGAGAAGGCAAGAACGGGGTACTGATTGAGAGTGATCAGCCATGATCGCATTGAATGGCGGTGCTGGCTCGAAGGGCTGAATGGCCTACTCCTGCACCTATTGTCTATTGTCTATTGTCTATTGTCTAACTGAGGAGTATTGTAGTTTAGTTTTTTCATTTGGAGATACAGGCTCTTTGGCCCACCGGGTCCGCGCCGACCAGCGATCCCGCACACTAACTCTATCCTACACCCACGAGGGACCATTTCCATATGTGCCGATCTAAAAGCTTCTTGAACTCCACTGTCGTATCTACTTACGCCACCTCCCCTGTCAATACGTTCCAGGCCCCGTCACTCTGTAAAAAAACTTGCCTCGAACATCTCCATTGTACTTTCCTCCTCTCACTTTATACCTACGCCCTCTAGTGTTGGACACTTCCATCTTGGGAAAAGGTTCTCAATGTCAATGCCTCTCATAATTATATAAACTTCTATCAAATCTTCCCGCAACCTCAGGCATTCCAGAAAAAAAAACTGAGTTTATCCAACCTCTCCAAGTACCGAAACACTTTAATCCAGGCAGCATTCCAGTAAACTTCCTCAGCACCCTCGTCAAAGTCCCCACATCCTTCCTGTAATGGGGAGACCTCTACTGCAGACAATACTCCAAATGAGGCTTAACCAAAGTCCTATACAGCAGCATCATAACTTTCTGACCCTTCCACTCAATGCCACTGGCAATAACGGCAAGCATATCATCTGCAATCTTTATCACCCCATCTACTTTTTCTGTCACATTCATCAAGCTATGAACTTGAACTCCACGATCCCTCTGCACATTAATGTTGTTAAGGGACTTACCGTGATTGCATCCTCTCCCATTACATTCAACCTCCCATAGGATGGTGGTGGGTGTGTGGGTGATTCTCAGGTATCTCAGGCCCAAAGGATGTTCCACTGTTATTAATCCTCCCTCAGTGAATCAGCTCACAGTCAGGGAGAACCAAAAGGCAGGACACACACAAGAATGAACAGGATTATGTTCCATCGCCTTCGCTCTGACAATCTTACCAACTAATCACCGTCACCTTGTACTCAAGACAACCCTCCTCAGTGGCAGCAGCACCACCAGGTTTTATGTCATCTGCAGTTTATTTCCAGTGATCTCCTTGATCAGCAAGGATTTACACAGGATTTACTTTGTGTCTTTATTGTATTACTTTTAATAATATTAGTAAATTAAAGTTGCATTACAGCTAACGGAAACATAGAAATATATTATTCTTGAACAGTGTGTACTGTCAGATGCATCAGAAATATTGAGACATTACAGGAATAGGTCATTGAATGTAATCATGTTTAATTCTGTCACGTCACTGAGAAATAATCAACTGTGTAATTTTCAGAATGAAATAGGAACTTTATCAATAAAACACAGAAATCATGATGGAATATTCAGATGGCAGTTAATACAGATATCTCTGACACCATCAGCTTGGATTCCTACCAAACCACCACAACCCAACACAGCCCATCAGCCCACCCTACACACCCACCACCCCAATTCACACACATCGCCCACACGCCCAGCCCATTCACCACACCTCACCCCATATGCCCATCCCACCCTACCCCAACCCACACACACACCCCACAAAAGTATCCCACCCCTCTCCACCTGCCCGCTCCACTACACTCTCAATCACACGCCTCCCCACCCCACCCTTCCCCAACTGCCCACCCACACATCTACCCTACCCCCATCCCACACACCCACCACCTCCCCGCGTCATCCTGTGACGTGTTGGATGATCGCAATTCAGAACCTTCCGGCTCAGTTCCTTCCCCTCTTCTGGTGTTTTCCGGTCTGTGGGCCCTTGGGCTTGACTTGTTCACAGGGCAGCTGGTTCCTCAGCATCTCACGTAACTGAGGACCAGAGCAGTGGATGGAGAGGGTGAGACCGCACTGTGTGGGATCATGGCCCAGAGCTGGAGAGCACAGATCCCTTCCCCCATCACTGCAGAACCCGTCTCCAAACATCAGGAAATTCACTCCAATTAACACAAACTCCATGCCCGAACACCAGCACAATTTGTCACTAAACACCAGGAGATTCCCTCCCCTTAACACCAACACTCTATCCCCAAAAACCAGCAGAACACGTCACCAAACGCCAGGAAAATCCCTGTTCTCAGCACAAACTCCATCTCCGAACACCAGGCAAACACATTCCTTCCAAATCACCTCTCTCATAAACAGTGTTAAGTTCCTGCCTCCCCCTGCTCCAACCACAGGAATGGAAGTAACGTCCCCTCCCCCCAATCACTGGAAACGCCTTCCTCACACACGATGAAAACCCCCCTGTCCACACAACAGGAGAACCAACTACCCAGGGGAATCTCCATAATCCCCACCCCCACAGACACAGACACACACCCATACAAAGCATGCACGCACACAGCCACCCACCCACCCACCCACCCACCATGGAACATCTTCCACATCAATTAAGGGAATTCAACCCATCCCTCCACCATCCTGGAGAATCCCCTCACACCTCTCCTCCATTGTATGGATACACCCACCCCCTCCCCCTCACTCCTCTCCTCCATCGTGAGGATACATCTACCCCCTCACACCTCTCCTCCATTGTGTAGATACACCTACTCTCTCCCTCCTCTCCATTGTGTGGATACACATCCTCTCCCCCTCCCCTTCCCCCCTCTCCATTGTGTGGATACATCTACCCACTCCCCCTCACACCTCTCCTCCATCGTGCGGATAAACCTACCCCAAACCTGAAATCAAAGAATTCTCCCCTCACCCCAGGGCAATTTCCCCTCCCCCCCCTTCACACCGGCGATGGCCATTCCCCCTCCGACCGGGTAATTTCCGTAAAAGGGATGGGGACACTGATTGGGGTCTGGGGGGGGAGTTTGACTGTGGTCGGGGGAGTTTGACTGGGGTCGGGGGGGGGGAGTTTGACTGGGGTCGGGGGGGGGGGAGTTTGACTGGGGTCGGGGGGGGGGAGTTTGACTGTGGTCGGGGGGGGACGGAATGTGGACGGGGCGGAGACTGACTGGGGACGGGGTAGACTGACTGGGGATGGGGTAGACTGACTGTGGACGGGGAGAGTGACTGTGGACCGGAGAGACTGGCTGGGTGACCGTTCCCCGGCGGGCGGTCACTGCTCCGTGAGGAGGGAGGATGAGGGTCACCGTGAGCACAGTTGCCGGGCCTGGGGGTAACGAGGGGTCAACTCTCACCTGCTGGAGATAGGCCTCCCTGTCCTCGGGCGATCCCAGGTCCTGGTCCCCCACGAACAGCACTTGTGCCTCGCTGATCAACCTCTCGCACTCCTCCTCCGTCAGCAGCCAGGGGGCTGGAAGTGGGAGAGAGCGTCTGTCACTCGGCTGTGTGAGCAGACACGGCCCGCGGGACCCAGTCAGTGGGAGAGCGATGGTAGTGGTGGTGGAAACACGGGCAGGAACCCGGACCAACCCAAGGGCAGCGGTTCTCAGTCGGAGCAGACACGGCCCGCGGGACCGACTGGGCACCGACTCTGACTGACGACCACACGGGGAGACACTGGGCACTGACTGACGACCACACGGGGTGACACTGGGCACCGACTCTGACTGCCGACCACACGGGGTGACACTGGGCACTGACTCTGACTGACGACCACACGGAGTGACACTGGGCACTGACTGACGACCACACGGGGAGACACTGGGCACCGACTCTGACTGACGACCACACGGGGTGACACTGGGCACTGACTCTGACTGACGACCACACCACACACAAGACCTGATACCTGAACACGTACCTCTCTCTGGGGCAGCGGACGGTGTCCCGCTGGGCTCTCCGGTTGTTGACTCTTTGTGTTCCTCACCTCCGTTATTCTGGGGCTCTGGAAAAAGTGACGAGACGGGAGAGTGAGAGTGGAATCATCAAAATACATCGCCTGCATGTGACAGGAAATTGGGGAATGGAGGACTTCAAGCTCCAGAGAAACCTCGACCGCTCGCTGACCCAAACAACACTGTCTCCTCCAGCGACTCTCCCTCCTTAACCGCTCACTCTCCCGCAGTCCGTGTGTGGACCAGCCTCAGGACTGACCACAGGGAGCGGCGTTCCCATCAGTGATCCCAGCGCTGATTCCGGAACCTACAGACCCTGCTGGGGCGTTGGTCAAACCGGGACCAGGGTCTCCAGTCTTGGCTCCCTTGGGTGCCCGAGTGGTGTCCAACTCCGGATCAGGCAGAGAATTGTGGAGCGCCGGGAAAGGGGAAAAGGCTGGAGAGACGGGAGGTGTCTCCAGGACCAGAAACATCACCAATGTCTAAAGGAGGATAGTCCAACCCCAAACAAACAGAAGACCATAAGACATTGGAGCAGAATTAGGCCATTTGGCCCTTCGGGCTTGATCCACCATCATGGCATCTCCCCTCTCATCGCCATTCCCCTGCATTCTCCCTGGAACCTTTAATACCTTTATTAATCGAGCCTATCAATCTCTGCTTTAAAAATACCCAATGACAGCCTCCACCACCATCTGTGGCAATGAATTCTACAGATTCACCATCCTCTGGCTAAAGAAATTCTTCCTCATTTCACCTTAGAGATACATCCTTGTATTCTCAGGATGTGCCCTCTGCTCCTTGACTCTCTCTCCATTGGAAACATCTCCGTATCCACACGGTCTGGGCCTTTCATTATTCAGTGGGATTCAATGAGATCCACCCCCCCCCCCTTGACCTTCTAATCTCCAGTGACCACAGGCCCTACCCGTCAAACACTCCTCATCCCCATTCACCCACCGGATCATTGATATAAATAACTGGACCCTCTCCAATGTCAGCACATCCTTCCACAGATATGAGGCCAAAAAGATCTCGCAATATTCTGCTGGTCCAACCAGCGCCTTATAAAGCCTCAGCATTACATCATTTGTTTTATCTTCTGAAAACTTCTTTCCCCAATCTGCCAACTTGCCCAAGTCCTTCTGCAAAGTCCCTGCTTCCTCAATACTATCTTCCCTTACACCTATCTTCATATTATCAGCAAACTTGGTCACAATGCATCAATTCAGCCTCTTGCGCTCCAAGGAATAAATTCCTAGCCAGTCCAACTTCTCCTTATAGCTTAGGGCATTGTTCCTTGCAACATCCTCTTAAATCATCTCTGCACTCTTTCCAGCTTAAGAGCATCTTTCCTATAAGAGGATGACCAAAACTGAACACACACTCCACATGTGACCTCACCAACATGACATCCCAACTTACCAATGACATCGCATGTTACCTCACAATGGTAACATGACATCTCCCAACTTATGTCAAGTCAAGTTAATTTTATTTGTATAGCACATTTAAAAACAACCCACGTTGACCAAAGTGCTGTACATCTGATTAGGTTCCAATGGGGAAAAAAAAAAGAAACATACAGTAGCACTCAAACAGTTCACAGCACCTCCTCAATGAGCCTCAAACGCTAGGGAGTAGAAGTAGGTTTTGAGCCTGGACTTAAAGGAATCGATGGAGGGGGCAGTTCTGATGGGGAGAGGGATGCTGTTCCACAGTCTAGGAGCTGCAACCGCAAAAGCGCGGTCACCCCTGAGCTTAAGCCTAGACCGCGGGATAGTGAGTAGCCCCAAGTCGGCCGACCTGAGGGACCTGGAGTTAGAGAGGGGGGTTCGAAGATTTTTGATGTAGGGGGGGGGAGTGTCCATTTAGGGCTTTATACGTGAATAGGAGGAGCTTGAAGTTGATTCTGTACCGTACAGGGAGCCAGTGGAGAGAGGCCAGAATCGGGGTGATGTGGTCCCTTTTACGGGTACCCGTCAGGAGTCTCGCTGCGGCGTTTTGGACCAGTTACATTCAGTATTCAGTACCTTTACTGATGAAGGCCAATGTACCAAAAGCCACCTTTGCCACCCTGTCGATCTGTGATGTCACCCTCAGGGAACTGTGCTCATGAACAAGGACCAGGGGCCACAATCTTAGAATAAAGGGGAGGCCATTTAAAACTGAGGTGAGAAGCAACTTTTTCACCCAGTGAATTTGTGGAATTCTCTGCCACAGAGGGCAGTGGAGGCCAAATCACTGGATGGACTTAAGAGAGAGAGAGATAGAGCTCTAGGGGCTAGTGGAATTAAGGGATATTGGGAGAAGGCAGGCACAGGTTACTGATTGTGGATGATCAGCCATGATCACAATGAATGACGGTGCTGGTTCGAAGGGCCGAATGGCCCCCTCCTGCACCTATTTTCTATGTTTCTAACTCCTAAATCTTGCTGCTCTACGGCACTTCCCAGGGCCCTGCCATTCACTGATCCAGGGCACAAGCCTGGCCAGATGTTTCAGAGCATTTTGGGAAAAGTTCCCATTTTGGGAACATAAATTATCTCTATAACTCTTCCCTCGACTGTCCAGCGACCACGATAGTCCTTTCAGGTGATGCAGAGATTCACTTGCACCTCCTTCAACCTCATCTACTGCACCCGCTGTTCTATGAATATTGATTTATCTAACTTCAAGTCACACTTGCGTTCCCTCTCTGCCCGTCCCTCCCTCACCCTCGTCGCTTTACTAGTTTCATTGTCGTGCTGCTTAATTTCACTGTTGGTATCCACTTATTATCACCTCCACAGCCAACAAGGGACCATTGTGGACTCCATTGTTGCTTGATACACGTTGATGGCTTTGATTTGATCTTGCCATACCTTTTATTCACTTGTTCTTTGTATATTTTCATATCTCTAGTTCCCCGCTCACCTGACTCTCAGTTTGAAGAAGGGTCTCGACCTGATACGTCACCTATTCCTTTTCTCCAGAGAAGCTGGCTAATCTGCTGTTACTCAAACATTTTTTGTCTATCATCCATAATTTTTTGGAGAGTTATGAATAACTTATCGAAACGTATAAGATTATTAAGGGGTTGGACACGTTAGAGGTAGGATACATGTTCCCAATGTTGGGGGAGATCAGAATAAGGGGCCACAGTTTAAGAATAAGGGGTAGGCCATTTAGAACTGAGATGAGGAAAAACTTTTTCAGTCAGAGAGTTGTGAATCTGTGGAATTCTCTGCCTCAGAAGGCAGTGGAGGCCAATTCTCTGAATGCATTCAAGAGAGAGTTGGATAGAGCTCTTAAGGATAGCGGAGTCAGGGGGTATGGGGAGAAGGCAGGAATGGGGTACTGATTGAGAATTATCAGCCATGATCACATTGAATGGCGGTGCTGGCTCGAAGGGCCGAATGGCCTCCTCCTGCACCTATTGTCTATTGTCTAAGGCACATTAAAGCATTATTAGGCAGGTGCGAGTGAGAATAAACTGGGAGCAGCTGTTTTTGGGTAACTCCACCTCTGACGTGTAGGTGTTCTGCAGGCACGTGTGCTAGGACCTTTATTTTTTGTGATATAAAAGGTGCACTTTGGGGGCTTGAATATAAGGGGAAATTATACAGTTAATCGCAAGAGGAATATTGATGTACTTCTTGAGGTCCAAATCCGCAAAAAACATGAAAGTGGCAACACAAGTAGATACGGTGATAAGAAGGTGTAGTCTTGAGGTCCAAATCCACACAACCTCGTAGTGGCAACACAAGTAGATACAGTGATAAAGAAGGCATACGGTATGCTTGGCTTCATCGGTCGGGGCATTGACTATAAGAGCCAGGAATTTATGTTGCAGTTATATAGGACTATGGACAGGCTGCATTTGAAGTGTTGTTTGTCATTCTGGTCACCCCATTACAGAAAGGATGTGGTGGCTATGGAGAGGTTCCACCAATACCCCTGGGAGCCGCTCCAGGCATCCTCTACTCACTGGGTCAAAAAAACAACTTGTCCCCACATCACTCTTAAACTTTGCTCCTTTCATATTAAAACCATGCTCCCTCAGCTTTGACATTTCCACCCAGTTTGAATGTTTGGACAAACCTGGATTGTTTTCTCTGGGTCGTCGTGGCTGAGTGGAGACCAGACAGAAGTAAATAAAATGATGAGAGGCATTGATAGGGTTAGAACTTTTACCCCAGGGTGAAAATGTCAAAGACGAGGGAGAATAGTTTTAATATGAAACCAGCGCCTTATAAAGCCTCAGCATTACATCATTTGTTTTATCTTCTAGTCTGAAAAATAATGCTAACCTTGCATTTGTGTTCCTTACTAGCGAATGATCCTGCAAGTTAATCTTTCGGGAATCCTGCACCAGCATTCCCAACACCCAATTCAGATTTATGGATCCTCTATTTAGAAAATAGTCTAAACGTTTATTCCTTCTACCAAAGTGCATGACCGTACACTTTGCTGCGCTGTATTCCATCTGCCACTTCTTTCCCCAATGTCCCAACTTACCCAAGTCCTTCTGCAAAGTCCCTGCTTCCTAAATACTACCTGCCCCTACACCTATCTTCATATTATCGCCAAACTTGGCCACAATGCATCAATTCCAGCATACCGATCTTTAACATGTAACATGGAAAGTAGTGGACTCAACACTGGCCCCTGTGGAACACCACTCGTCACCGGCAGCCAACCAGAAAACGCATCCGTTATTCACACTCTTTGCCTTCTGACAGTCTGCCCACCGTTACTACATGTTTGTACCTTGCCTCTAATACCACAGGCTCTTATCTAGTTGAGCAGCCTCACTTGCAGCACCTTATCAGAGGCCTTCTGAAAATCCAAGTGAACAACATCCTCTGACTCGCCTTTATCTGTCCTGCTTGTTGCTTCCTCAAAGAATTCCAACAGATTTGTCGGGCAAGATCACCCCTGAGCAAAACGATGTTGATTTTGATCTATTTTATGACATGCGGCCGAGTACTCTGAAAGCTTATCCATTATTGTACCGGTGCCAAAGAATGCCTCTCCAGCTTGTTTAAATGACTACCGACCGGTGGCCCTCACCTCGGTTGTCATGAAATGTTTCGAGAGACTAATCAAGAAGCACATCTGTGCCCTCCTTCCTCGCAGCATGGACCCACTACAGTTCGCATACCGTCCGAACAGGTCCACGGATGATGCGGTCTCCCAGGTTCTGTACTCTCTCTCATCTGGACAGCCAGAAGGGGGGCTATGTGAGGATGCTGTTCATTGACTTTAGTTCACCTTTCAATACCATAGTCCCCACCAGACTGGCTGAGAAGCTGCTGGAACTGGAGCTTAGCACCCCTCTGTGTGCCTGGGTCCTGGACTTTCTCACCGCCAGGCCCCGAGTGGTCAGGATGGGGGATCACACATCCAGCCCCCTCACCCTGAACACAGGATCCCCCCAGGGTTGCGTCCTTAGCCCCCTACTGAACTCCCTGTACATACATGACTGTGTGGCCAGGTTCAGCTCAAACTCCATCATCAAGTTTGCTGATGACACTGTGGTGGTGGGCCGGATCTCCGATAACGATGAGAAGGCCTACCGGGAGGAGGTGGCTGATCTGGCACTCTTGTGTCAGGACAATAGCCTCCTCTTGAATGTCAAAAAAACTAAGGAGCTGATTGTGGACTTTAGAAGGGCTCAACATCCAAGGACGTACACGCCACTGGATATAAATGGGTCTACAGTGGATAGGGTGAGCAGCTTTAAATACCTGGGAGTTCACATCAAAGAGGATCTGACATGGACAACACACATTGCCGCACTGGTGGGTTAGGCAAAGAAGCGCCTTTACCACCTTAGACAGCTGAGGAAATTCAGAGTGTCTCTGAGGATACTTCAATGCTCCTACTCTGGGGCTGTAGAGAGCATCCTGTCCGGTAACATCACAGTCTGGTTTGGGAACAGCTCTGCCCAGGACAGGAAGGCCCTGCAGAGAGTAGTGCGTTCGGCAGAACGCACCATGGGAACTACACTCGCCCCCCTGCAGGACCTATACATCAGGAGGTGTAGATCAAGAGCAAGCAAGATTATGAGGGACCCCTGTCACCCCAGCAACGGACTGTTCCAGCTGCTACGGTCAGGCTAACGCCTCCGCTGTCACGCTGTGAAAACGGAGAGGATGAGACGAAGTTTCTTCCCACAGGCCATCAGGACTGTTAACTATTATAACTCCAGGGACTAAATTTTGTCTTCTCTGTATTAACTTTAATTTATATGCTGTAACTGTAATTCTTTTTTTGCACAATCCACAGGTATTGCCACTTTCATTTCACTGCACATCGTGTATGTGTATGTGACAAATAAACTTGACTTGACTTGACTAATAAATAATGGACTTTAAAATCTTAGAGATCACTGAAGTCCGGCTAAAATTTCCTTTCTATTACCTCGATCCCTTCTTAAACGGTGGTTCCTAAAAGCTTTCCAAACCTCTTGCTCCCCGCCAATCTTTGCCATATTGTATGCCTTCACATTTGCTTTGATGCTGTCATTGAGGAGCGGTGTGTGGAGAAACCATCATCTATCCCTTTTCACAGCCTTTCCCATCCAAACCTCCATCAACCACCTCACTCTCCTCAGTCCGAGTCACGATGAATTTTGGGAGCTGACCAAGGGGAACACCGTTTCCTTCAATGATTCCTGTCACTGAAAGGTGGGCTGGGGTGTCCGGCAGTAGAACTGTGCACGTCCAAAATCCCCCACTCTCCTAGTCCACCTCCATCTACACACCCTCTCTTCAGGCCACTCCTTCCCCCTCTCTGGGACATTCCAATTCTCCTTTCACTCCCCCACCCAGGGAACACTGTGGACAGTGAGGGACACTGGTGTTAGTGGGAGATATCCGGGTGTATCTCAGTCCCCAGGGAACACTGACTGTGGACAGTGAGGGACATTGTGGGTCAGTGGGGAATATCTGGGTTTATCTCTGTCCTCAGGGAACACTAACAATTATTCATCTCAGCCAAGTTATTTTACTCATAATGACTCGCTGAGGCCCAATTACTGACCCCTCTTGTCCCCGAGTCATCACAGCACCTTACAAATGTCTTCTGTAATCCAACTACACACCATCTCACAACATTGTTGCAACACAGCATTGTTGGGAGCAGCTCTGCCCAAGACAGCAAGAAATTGCAGAGTTGTGGATGTTGCCAAGTCTGTTACGCAGACCTGATTCCCCACCATTGGCTCCATCTGCACTTCACACTGCCTCGGTAAAACAGCCAACATAATCAAGGACCTTTCCCACCCCTGTTATTGCTGCCTTACAGCGCCAGAGCCCTGGCTTCCATCCTGACTGCAGGTGCTGTCTGCATGGAGTTGGTAAGTTCTCCCTGTGAGCCAGTGTGCTTTCCCCAGCCGCTCCGGTTTCCTCCCACTTTCCAAATACTTATAGGTTTGTTGGTTAATTTGGCTTCTGCAAAAATTGTAAATTGTCCCTAGTGTGTTGGTTACTGGTCACCGTGGACTCGGAGAGCCAAAGGGCTTGTTTCCACACTGTATATCTATATTAAACCCCATGTGGAGACATAATGAACTGCAGATGCTGGTTCACAAAAAAAGACATATAGTGTTGGAGTAACTTAGCGGGTGAGGCAGTATTTCTGGAGTGGTTCCCTCAACCAAACTCAATCCAAGGGGAATTGTTGTCCACTGCAGAACAAACTACTGTCCTCTCCAAAAGCTGGCTGCAAGGACAGGCGATAACGTATGAGGGGGCTTGGTACCTGAGGACGTGTCTCCCACTGGAACAGAAGACGGTTCCTGGGTAGATTCTCCAGTTGATGATCCCTGGGTCTGTTCCCCTGTGGAGATCTTGGGATCTGGAATGAAGGAACAGAGAGACGGTAGTGCGGCAACACCGCAACATGGCATCAAACTTCGAGATGTGTACAGCAATTCAAGGAGTGCCCATGTGGAGATATCAGCATCATCTAATATCCCGTCACCCACTCTCCATCAAAAACGTTCTTCACTCCACGTGCCCCCTCCCACTCCCCTTTAGAGTCAGGGTGAATTTCAGGGATTGACCATAGAGCACAGAAACAGGTCCATCGGCCCACCTCGTTCATGCCGACTTATCTGTTAGTCCCATTTGTCCACATGTTGCCCATATTCCAGTAAAACGGTATTATCCATGCACATGTCCAAGTGACTTTTAAATGTTGTTATTTTATCTGCCTCAACTATCTTCTCCGGTAGTTTGTTCTATACATCCACCACACAAAATGCAATGTTTGCCCATCATGATCCTATTAAATCTTTCCCCTCTTATCTTAAATTTAAGTCCTGTGGTTCTTGCTTCCCCAACCCTGGATAAAAGGTGCTGTGCATTCACCCTATCAATTCCCGTCATAACCTAAAGCCTTCTTTACCACCCTATCTACTCGTAACTCCACTTTCAGGGAACTCTATCATTCACTCTGTCGGTCCTGTCCAGTTTGACTTCCCAAAATGCAACCATGTAACGTCCAAGGGGAAGAACCTTCCCTTTTATGAGCCAGGAAATGAGCCTCTCCAGTGAGAGAGCATTTTGGCAACAAAGATTACAGCTCCATAGTTTAAAAGAGTTGTGAATAGGTCTGTCTGGACCTTGGGGTAAGTATTAAATTGGTGCAGGGTCCATTACAGCATTATTAGGCAGGAACTTGGGAGACTGAAATGGGTGCCGCTGTTGTTATGCAAGTCCAAATCTGACGTGGGAGTTTCACTGGGAAATGTCAATGTTCTCCGGAGATGCTGCTTGACCTGCTGAGTTAGTCCAGCACTTTGTGTCTTTTGTAACTGTGTGGAGATGACAAAATTGGCGAAGGTGCGGATGGTGAGGAAGGTTGTCAAAGTATTCAGCGGGATGTAGATTTGTGGGATGTAGATGTAGATGTAGAAATGGGCAGAGAAACTGCAGATGGAATTTAATCCAAGTAAGTGTGAGGTGTTGCACTTTGGGAAGGACATATTTCAGGAGAAATTATGGAGTAAATAGCGAGACCCTTGAGACCATTGATGTGCAGAGGGGGTTTCGGGTCCAAGTCCATAACAACCTGAAAGTGGCAATGATCAAAAGGCATATGGTATGCTTGCCTTCATCGGTCAGGGCATTGAGTATCAGAGGTAGTGGCTATCAAGGAGTCTTTTGTTTAGGCAAGTGGACATGCAATGAATGGAGGGATATGGATTACGTGCAGGCAGGGAAGATATGTTTAACGGCACGGATATTGTGGGACAATGGGCCTGTTCCTGTGGTTCATGCTCCCCACCACTAATACCTGAGCTTGCAGACCCTGCTGGGTCACTGGTCAATCCTTGACTTGAGTCTCCACTCGTTGCTCCCTGGGGTTCCTGAGTTGTGTCTGACGGTGGATCTGGAAGAAGAGAATGGAGGCGGGAGAGGGAGGGTGAGAGATTAAAACAGAATGATCAGCTCATCAGGTGGGAAGTCGGCTGCAGACAAAGAGTCCGTGCAAACACCAAAAAATACCAACTCTCACAGGTCACACGTCTCGCCTTCAACATTGCATCCTCCTCGAACACGATCTACGCCTCGCTCCCTTTGCAGAGTGCTCTCACACTATCTCCCAGACCCTCTCTCTCTCTCGCCGACTCTCTCTCCCCGACTCTCTCCCTCCCTGACTCTCTCTCTCCCTCCCTGACCCTCTCTCTCTCTCCCTGACCCTCTCTCTCTCTCCCTGATTCTCTCTCTCCCTGACTCTCTTTCTCCCTGACTCTCCTTCTCCCTGACTCTCTCTCTCTCTTTCTCTCTCTCTGACTCGCTCTGGCTCTCTCTCTCTCTGTGACTCTTTCTCTCTCTCACTGTGACTCCAACGATATAGGTAAAAAACGGGATGAGGTCCTACAAGGTGAATTTAGGGATCTAGGAGATAAACTAAAAAGTAGGACCTCAAAGGTAATAATCTCTGGATTACTACCAGTGCCACGTGCTAGTCAGAGTAGAAATAGGAGGATATTTCAGATGAATACATGGCTTGAAATGAGCCTCTCCAGTGAGAGAGCATTTTGGCAACAAAGATTACAGCTCCATAGTTTAAAAGAGTTGTGAATAGGTGCAAGGGGGAGGGATTCGAATTTCTGGGACATTGGAACCAGTTCTGGGGGAGGTGGGACCGTTACAAGCAGGACGGTCTGCACCTGAGCTGGAATGGAACCAATGTCCTTCGGGGAGTGTTTGCTAGCGCTGTCGGGGAGGATTTAAACTAATGTGGCAGGGGGATGGGAACAAGAGCAGAGAGACAGAGGGGTATAAAATGAGGGTAGAAACAATAGGTAACAAGGTGAAAAGTAAAAGTGGCAGGCAGACAAATCCAGGGCAAAAATCAAAAAGGACCACTTTGCAACATAATTAGATAAGGGACAAGAGTGTTATAAAAACAAGCCTGAAGGCTTTGTGTCTCAATGCAACGAGTATACGTAATAAGGTGGATAAATTAAATGTGGAGATAGTTATTAATGATTATGATATAGTTGGGATTACGGAGACATGGCTCCAGGGTGACCAAGGTTGGGAGCTGAACATCCAGGCATATTCTATATTCAGGCGGGATAGACAGAAAGGAAAAGGAGGTGGGGTAGCGTTACTGGTTAGAGAGGAGATTAACGCAGTGGAAAGGAAGGACATTAGCTCGGAGGATGTGGAATCGATATGGGTAGAGCTGCGTAACACTAAGGGGCAGAAAACGCTAGTGGGAGTTGTGTACAGGCCACCTAACAGCAGTAGTGAGGTTGGGGATGGCACCAAACAGGAAATTAGAAATGCGTGCACTAAGGGTGCAGCAGTTATAATGGGTGACTTCAATCTACATATAGATTGGGTGAACTAAATTGGCAGGGGTGCTGAGGAAGAGGATTTCTTGGAATGTTTGCGAGATGGTTTTCTAAGCCAACATGTCGAGGAACCAACTGGTTGAGTAATGAGGAAGGGGTTAGTTAGACTGGGTATTGAGTAATGAGGAAGGGTTAGTTAGCAGTCTTGTTGTGCGAGGCACCTTGGGCAAGAGTGATCATAATATGGTGGAGTTCTTCATTAGGATGGAGAGTGACAAAGTCAATTCAGAAACAAGTGTTCTGAACTTAAAGAAAGGTAACTTTGAGGGCATGAGATGTGAATTGTCCAAAATAGACTGGCAATTTATACTTAAAGGGTCGACGGTGGACATGCAATGGAAGGCATTTAAAGATTGCATGGATGAACTACAACAATTGTTCATCCCAGTTTGGCAAAAGAACAAACCAGGAAAGGTAATACATCCGTGGCTAACAAGGGAAATCAAGGATAGTATTAAAACAAAAGATGAAGCATATAAATTAGTCAGAAATAGTGGCATACCACAGGACTGGGAGAAATTCAGAGTCCAACAGAGGGGGACAAAGGGCTTAATTAGGAAAGGGAAAATAGATTATGTGAGAAAACTGGCAGGGAACATAAAAACTGACTGCAAAAGCTTTTATAGATATGTGAAGGGAAAAAGACTAGTTAAGACAAATGTAGGTCCCTTGCAGTCGGAAACAGGTGAATTGATCATAGGGAACAAGGAGATGGCAGACCAATTGAACAACTACTTAGGTTCTGTCTTCACTAAGGAAGACATAAACAATCTGCCGGAAATAGCAGGGGACCGGGGGTCTAACGAGGCGGAGGAACTGAGGGTAATCCAGGTTAATCGGGAAGTGGTGTTAGGTAAATTAAATGGATTAAAGGCCGATAAATCCTTAGGGCCAGATAGGCTGCATCCCAGAGTGCTTAAGGAAGTAGCCCCGGAAATAGTGGATGCATTAGTGATAATTTTTCAAAACTCTTTAGATTCTGGAGTAGTTCCGGAGGATTGGAGGGTAGCTAATGTAACCCCACTTTTTAAAAAGGGAGGGAGAGAGAAAACGGGGAATTATAGACCAGTTAACCTAACATCGGTAGTGGGGAAAATGCTAGAGTCAGTTATTAAAGATGTGATAGCATCACATTTGGATTTATGAAAGGCAAATCATGCTTGACGAATCTTACAGAATTTTTCGAGGATGTAACTAGTAGAGTGGATAAGGGAGAACTAGTCGATGTGTTATATCTGGACTTTCAGAAGGCCTTCGACAAGGTCCCACATAGGAGATTGGTGTACAAACTTAAAGCACACGGTATTGGGGGTTCAGTGTTGAGGTGGATAGAGAATTGGTTGGCGGACAGGAAGCAAAGAGTAGGAATAAACGGGTCCTTTTCGGAATGGCAGGCAGTGACTAGTGGGGTACCGCAAGGCTCAGTGCTGGGACCCCAGTTATTTACAATATATATTAATGATTTGGACGAGGGAATTGAATGCAACATCTCTAAGTTTGCGGATGACACGAAGCTGGGTGGCAGTGTTAGCTGCGAGGAGGATGCTAGGAGGCTGCAGAGTGACTTGGATAGGTTAGGTGAGTGGGCAAATGCATGGCAGATGCAATATAATGTGGATAAATGTGAGGTTATCCACTTTGGTGGCAAGAACAGGAAAGCAGAGTATTACCTGAATGGTGGCCAATTAGGAAAAGGGGAGAGGCAACGTGACCTGGGTGTCATGGTGCACCAGTCATTGAAAGCAAGCGTGCAGGTGCAGCAGGCAGTGAAGAAAACGAATGGTATGTTAGCATTCATAGCAAGAGGATTTGAGTATAGGAGCAGGGAGGTTCTGCTGCAGTTGTACAGGGCCTTGGTGAGACCGCACCTGGAGTATTGTGTACAGTTT
Organism: Rhinoraja longicauda; assembly: GCF_053455715.1. Classification (NCBI taxonomy): domain Eukaryota; kingdom Metazoa; phylum Chordata; class Chondrichthyes; order Rajiformes; family Arhynchobatidae; genus Rhinoraja; species Rhinoraja longicauda. The sequence goes on from NC_135995.1 coordinate 1,096,070, forward strand.
TGGTCTCCTAATCTGAGGAAAGACATTCTAGCCTTAGAGGGAGTACAGAGAAGGTTCACCAGATTGATCCCTGGGATGGCAGGACTTTCATATGAAGAAAGACTGGATAGACTAGGCTTGTACTCGCTGGAATTTAGAAGACTGAGGGGGGATCTTATTGAAACATATAAAATCCTTAAGGGGTTGGAGAGGCTAGATGCGGGAAGATTGTTCCCGATGTTGGGGAAGTCCAGAACCAGGGGTCACAGCTTAAGGATAAGGGGGAAGTCTTTTAGGACGGAGATGAGAAAACATTTCTTCACACAGAGAGTGGTGAATCTGTGGAATTCTCTGCCACAGAAGGTAGTTGATGCCAGTTGATTGGCTATATTTAAGAGGGAGTTAGATGTGGCCTTTGTGGCTAAAGGGATCAGGGGGTATGGAGAGAAGGCAGGTACAGGTTACTGAGCTGGATGATCAGCCATGATCATATTGAATGGCGGTGCAGGCTCGAAGAGCCGAATGGCCTACTCCTGCACCTATTTTCTATGTTTCTATGTTTCTAGGTACAGTGAAAAACTTTGGCTTGCATGTCATCCAATCAGACCGGATAATGCTACCCATAAAAACAATCAACTCAAACTAAAGTACAAAAGACAGAGCAAAGGTAGATACTGAGTGCAGAATAATGTTCTCAGCATTGTAATGCAGTAGTTCCAGAGACAAAGTTCAATCTCGGCATTAGGGTTGAGGTAAATCGGACAATACCCTGGGTTACTGAAGAACCGTTCAGAAGCCTGATAACAGAGACAACAGCTGTCCCCGAGTCTGATGGTGCGTGCTTTCAAGCTTCTGTACCTTTTGCCCGACAGGGAGAAGGTGGAATGAGCGGCTTGGAACAATACTTTGATTATCTTGGGTGCTTTTCCGAGGTTGCATGGTGTAGATTAAGTCAATTAGTGGGGAGACTGGTCTTTGTGATACACTGTGCTACATATACAACTGTCAGGTACCGACAACTATAGGTAATGGCAGCCCCCAATTAGACATACAGCACGGAATCAGGCCCTTTGGCCCAACTCGTCCATGCTGTGCAAGATCCCACAGCTCAGCTATTCCTATTTACCAAATGATTTAGATTGTATAAAGCGCATGAATGACAAGTAACATATAACAAAATCAAGGCTCTGAAAATTAATCATAAAAACAGTCAAACAATTCAGAACTAATTCACAGCATGGTTAGTGAACAGTTTTATCCAAGACCGCAAAACATTGGAGAGAATTGTGAATGAAGCCCAGACCATCCCACAAACCAACCTCCCTTCAATTGACACCATTTATACCTCATGCCAACTCCACAAGACCACCAACATATTGAAGGGCGAGCCTCACCACGGAGATTTTGCTGCTCTCCTCTCCCATCTTGCATGAGTGCAAAGGTGTGAAAATGCACACCACCAGATTCAGGGAATTTTTCCTCCTAGCTGTTATCAGGCAACTGACCCATCCTATCAATAACTAGATTGCCGTCCAGATCTGTTATCCACCTCATTGGAGACCCTCAGACTACCTTCAATCGGACGTTGCTAAACTTTATCTTGCACTATTGGTTGGCAGGCAGGAAACAAAGAGTAGGAGTAAACGTGTCCTTTTCAGAATGGCAGGAAGTGGCGAGTGGGGTGCCGCAAGGCTCGGTGTTGGGGCTGCAACTATTCACCACATATATTAATGATTTGGATGAAGGAATTAGAAGTAACACCAGCAGGTTTGCAGATGACAGAAAGCTGGGTGGCAGTGTGAACTGCGAAGAGGATGTTAGGAGGTTGCAGGGTGACCTGGACAGGTTGAGTGAGTGGGCAGATGCATGGTAGGTAGATACAGTACAATGTAGATAAATGTGAGGTTGTCCACTTTGGCAGCAAAAACAAGGAGGCAGGTTATTATCTCAATGGTGTCAGGTTAGGTAAGGGGGAAGTGCACGGAGACCTGGGTGTCCTTGTACATCAGTCACTGAAAGTTGGCGTGCAGGTACAGCAGGCAGGGAAGAAAGCTAATGGCATGTTGGCCTTCATAACGAGAGGATTTCAGTACAGGAGTAAAGAGGTTCTTCTACAGTTGTATAGGGCCCTGGTAAGATCACATCTGGAGTATTGTGCACAGTTTTGGTCTCCTAATTTGAGGAAGGATATCCTTGTAATTGAAGCAGTGCAGCGTAGGTTCACGAGATTGATCCCTGGGATGGCGGGAATGTCTTATGAGGAAAGATTGAAAAGACTAGGCTTGTATTCACTGGAGTTTAGAAGGATGAGAGGGGATCTTATAGAAACATAAAATTATAAAAGGACTGGACAAGCTAGATGCAGGAAAAATGTTCCCAATGTTGGGGGAGTCCAGAACCAGGGGCCAGAGTCTTAGAATAAAGGGGAGGCCATTTAAAACTGATGTGAGAAGGGACTTTTTCACCCAGAGAGTTGTGAATTTGTGGAATTCTCTGCCACAGGGGACAGTGGAGGCCAAATCACTGGATGGATTTAAGAGAGAGTTAGATAGAGCTCTCGGGGTTAGTGGAATCAAAGGATATGGGGAGAAGGCACGCATGGGTCACTGAATGTGGATGATCAGTCATGATCATAATTAATGGCGGTGCTGGCTCGAAGGGCTGAATGGCCTCCTCCTGCACCTATTTTCTATGTTTCTATGTTACTATATGTTGCTCCCTTTATATTGTATCTACCGATTGAAATCATGTAGAGTCCTTCTGCCGGCTGGTTAGCATGCAACAAAAAGCTATTCATTGGACATCGGTAAATGTGACAATAAGCTAAACTAAACTAAAATTCAGATCAACAGCCCGTTACTGGGAAACACAGGGAGCTGGAGCTCCACAGCCGGACTGTGCAAGGATCCATATCTGAGGGAATATGGCAGACAGCTCGGGTACAGTGTGCATGCAAGGGGCCCTCTGATTTGACATCATTCATCAGTCTGACCCTCCCCCAAAAGAGCTAAGTCCCAAAGTTGCATATTCTGACCCTACCGTTTAACCAGCCTGGCCTCTTCCCGGAGCAGTGATGCGCTGGAACTGCAGTCTCGGGAATCTTCCGTCCGCCGGAACTGAAACAACAATCAGAGAGTCAGCCCCTGAACGGGTTTTTTATTCACTGAAAGAGATCGGGAAGTGGTGCCCAACCTGTGCGAAACTTGTCCTCTGTCGATATTCCCAAAGCCAGATTATCTCCATTTTATTCATTGTACAGACTTTGCACAGATAATTCCCATCCCAGTTTTTACTCACTGCCCCCACGGTGATGACTGATGACCTGATCTTCCATCATATTCCCTTCCCTCACTCCTCCCCCACACCGACTGGTTTGACAGAATTATTTCCTCACACTACCTGTTGAATCTGTACCATCCTTCGGCAAGGATTTTATCAGACTTCCATTGGCCACTTGTGCACTGAGTATTGGAACAATCCGTGCTCCTCCAGGGCTGATCCAGGACGGTGTGTTTTACACAAGGATCACTGCGTGCGGAGTCTGTGGATGGAGGCAGGATGATGATCAATGTTGGTATCATGTCCACCTGCCTCCCAGTCTCTGATACATCCAGGCCCACTTCCATTGATGACGGTGGGGGGAAGCGGGTGGCCTGAATGGGAAAAGTGGGACGGTTGGGAAAGGAGGAGGTGGGTTGGCTGGGATGGAGTGGGGTGGACTTTCGGAGAGGTGGTATGACCAGGAGAATGTCAAGGCGGCCAGGAAGGGTTGGGCCGGTTGGGACCTTGAGAGAACAGATATGTCCCGTGGAGAAGAGGAAACACCCCGTCCCAAGTGACAGTGTTTTCACTCACAATGAAAGGATCTGTCAGCCCAAGGAGCTGGGACAAATCAGGGCACAGGAGAAGGCAGCTCAGATTGCTGCTCCATGGTCGAATGGTGGGGGCAGGTTGTCATGAGCCAGGTTCTCTGCCTGAGACTTTCTGCTCAGCTTCAGTTGTCAACCTTGGACCAAGTGTGTGTATGTCATATCATATCATATATATACAGCCGGAAACAGGCCTTTTCGGCCCTCCAAGTCTGTGCCGCCCAGCGATCCCCGCACATTAACACTATCCTACACCCACTAGGGACAATTTTTACATTTACCTAGCCAATTAACCTACATACCTGTACGTCTTTGGAGTGTGGGAGGAAACCGAAGATTTCGGAGAAAACCCACGCAGGTCACGGGGAGAACGTACAAACTCCTTACAGTGCAGCACCCGTAGTCAGGATCGAACCTGAGTCTCCGGCGCTGCATTCGCTGTAAAGCAGCAACTCTACCGTTGCGCTACCGTGCCGCCCCTATGTGGGATGTGTGGTTCCATGTGAGGCCAGGGGAGGGGTGACCACGGTAGACGGGCAGTTCACCAGGTGGGGGGTGGGTGGGAAACAGTACCAGGGGTGGGGAGGGATGACCATGGTGGACGGGCATTTCACCAGGTGGGGGATGAGTGACCATGGTAGACGGGCATTTCACCAGTTGGGGAGTGGGTGACCAAGGGAGATGGGTAGTTCACCAGGTATGGGGTGGGTGACCATTGTACACTGGCATTTCAGCAGGTGGGGGGTGGGTGACCATGGTAGATGGGCAGTTCACCAGGTGGGGGAGGGTGACCATGGTAGATGGACAGTTAGTTCACCAGGTGGGGGAAGGGTGAGCATGGTGGACGGGCAGCACACCAGGTGGGGGTGGGTGACCATGGTAGAAGGGCATTTCACCAGATGGGGGGAGGGTGGGCAATAGTACTGGGGGTTGGGAGGTGTGACCATGGCAAACGGGCAAGATGGGGACAAGAGTACTAGGTGCGGAGAGTGGACAGGAGTTATTGCGTGTGTTCCAGATGGCGCATGTGCATCGGATGGTAGACGGATCACATGTCAGTGATAGGGAGGGGGATAGGGAGTGGAGGTGGGGGGGGGGGGGGTGTCACAGTACATTCACAGGGTGGATGTCACATGTCAGTCCAAGAAGGTGAGGATCAGGCACAGCAGCGTGATCAGACTGGGGGAGAGGGAGATCTCAGTGAGGTGAGAACTGTCGTGGACTGGAATATTCAGCCCTGTTTGTGTGCTGATGATTCAGGACGTCCCCAGAATTTCCCGCTCCAGGTTCGGTCCATACACACTCTGTACACCCCCATCGATACTTTATCAACATGGAGAACAACATACCTACACAATACACACTATTAGATGTGTGTGTCCACTTCAGATAATACACAAAATAACTGCCACAGTTTTTAATCTTCAACTCCTGATGTTCGAGGCAGGTATCTGTTTTATAATTCTTGTTAAAACAGACTTCCCTTTTCACCTCCCCTTCTTGCTTCGTGGGATGGGAACCTGGAATGAATTTATAAACATTGTAAAATGTACCCGGTCCCACAGTGCAGTGAGGAAAATGAATCTGGAGCCAGTGTCACGCAGCGATCACAACCCATGGTCTGACCTGCCTCAGTCAGCGGTGAGCTGCTGCCCTCCCCCTCCCCCCCCCTCACACTCCCCACAGCAGCACCTGCTCACCCCCACCCCACCCCCCACACTCCCCACAGCAGCACCTGCTCACCCCCCCCCCCACAGCAGCACCTGCTCACCCCCCACCCTCCCCCCACACTCCCCACAGCAGCACCTGCTCCCCCCCTCCCCCCACACTCCCCACAGCAGCACCTGCTCACCCCTCCCCCCCACCCTCCCCACAGCAGCATCTGCTCCCCCCCCCACCCTCCCCCCACACTCCCCACAGCAGCACCTGCTCACCCCACCCCCCACACTCCCCACAGCAGCACCTGCTCACCCCCACCCCACCCCCACACTCCCCACAGCAGCACCTGCTCACCCCCCCCCACAGCAGCACCTGCTCACCCCCCACACTCCCCACAGCAGCACCTGCTCCCCCCCACCCTCCCCCCACACTCCCCACAGCAGCACCTGCTCACCCCTCCCCCCCACCCTCCCCACAGCAGCACCTGCTCCCCCCCACCCTCCCCCCACAGCAGCACCTGCTCCCCCCCCCACAATCCCCACAGCAGCACCTGCTCCCCTCCCTACCCTCCCCCCACACTCCCCACAGCAGCACCTGCTCACCCCTCCCCCCACACTCCCCACAGCAGCACCTGCTCCCCCCCTCACCCTCCCCCCACAGCAGCACCTGCTCACCCCCCCACACTCCCCACAGCAGCACCTGCTCACCCCCACCCCCCACACAGCAGCACCTGCTCACCCCACCCCCCACACAGCAGCACCTGCTCACCCCCCCACCCAGCAGCACCTGCTCACCCTCCCCCAGTCCACACAGCAGCACCTGCTCACCCCCCCCCCCACATTCCCCACAGCAGCACCTGCTCACCCCCCCCCCACACTCCCCACAGCAGCACCTGCTCACCCCCCCCCACACTCCCCACAGCAGCACCTGCTCACCCCCCCCCACCCTCCCCACAGCAGCACCTGCTCACCCCCCCCACCTTTCCCCCACACTCCCCACAGCAGCACCCCCCCCACCCTCCCCCCACACTCCCCACAGCAGCACCTGCTCACCCCCCCCCCCCCCCACACTCCCCACAGCAGCACCTGCTCACCCCCCCCCCCCCCCCCACACTCCCCACAGCAGCACCTGCTCACCCCCCCCCCTCCCCACAGCAGCACCTGCTCCTTGTGGGTCACTGGGCCCTTGAATGGACACATAGACCCACCCCTGACCTGCCTCAGCCTCAGGCTGTTTGGCCATTAAACATCACAAAGTCTTCCACACATATTTAGAGACATTAACATTGAAAATATACAAACACTATTAAAATAAAATCAGAATATTAAAATAAACATAATCAGGCTTTGCAAAAGGTAAATTTGATTAACTTAAAGCAGAGAAGTCTTGTTATAGCTGTGCAGTGTTGATGAGACCATACCCTGGCCACGCTCTCATCTCGCTGCTGCCATCTGGAAGGTGCAGGAGCCTGAAAACCGTGACCTCCAGGTTCAAGAACAGATTATCCCAGCAATTATCAGGCTCTTGAACACTTACCAACACTAACCTCACCATCCATGATCTTCCATCGACTGTGTCTTTGGTTGCCCCACAGACTTTGGTATTTGCTCTGTTACAGTTACCAAGTGTTGCGCTTAATAATACATTGTATTTTTTAATTATTCTATTTTATCTGTAGAGCTGTACAGATCTGGATCATCACTCTGACCTTTGCTAAAGTAACAGAGTGCATCAGTTGTACATTCTTGTCCACCTACCATTTAACCAGCCGGGACTCCATCCAGAGCAGCGATAGAATGGAACTGCACTCTCGGGAATCTTCACGTTGTCGTAACTGGAACAACAAGTAGAGAGTCAGCCCCCGACTGAGGGAGAGATGAGCGACTGGGGTCTATAGCATCGCACTGTCCAATATAGGTCCAGTGCCAGGAAACCCTTTTTTGCCCTTTCCAAAATCTCTTTCCTTCCACCAGAATGTAGGAGTTTCCTTTCCCTATACTCCACTCACTGTCCCAAAATGGGGGTTGATACTATCAATCTAACGCCTTATTCCCTTTCAGTTACTTGATACATGACAGTAGGTTGCTATTCAGCCCATCACAATCATACTGGCCCTCAGGAAAGTGACTCCTCAGTCCTCTGCCCCCTCTCCTAATTTCCCTGTAGCACTGCAACTTATTCCCTCTCACATGCCCGTGAATGCTCCATTGATTATTTTGCCAATTGCCTCCACGAGTGGGAGTGCACAGGACCAATTCATCTACCAGCATATATTTGGGATGCGGGAGCACCAGGGGGAAACCCATCCAGGGAAGACCATGCAAATCCACACAGAAAGCGCCAGATGTCCGGATCGAACTGGGATCCTTGGAGATGCAAGCACCAGCAATAACTCCGACACATTCTTCAATCTTCAATCAAATTTCCTCAAACTCAATTGCAACAAATCTGAAATCATCATCATTGGTCCAAAAACGCTCACCAAATCCACCCAAAACTTCATCCTCAACATTGATGGTCTCCCAGTATCCACCTCCCCTCACATCCGGAATCTTGGAATCATCTTTGATCAAACCCTCTCCTTCGACAAACACATCAAACACATCACAAAGACAGCCTTCTTCCACCTCAAAAACATTGCCCGTCTCCGTCCATCCCTCTCCTCCACAGCTGCAGAAACCCTCATCCACGCCTTCATCACCTCCCATCTGGACTACTGCAACAGCCTCCTCTATGGCGCACCCTCAAAAATCATCAGTAAACTTCAATACATTCAAAACTCCGCTGCCCGTCTACTCACCCACACCCCGATCCGTGACCATATCACCCCCGTCCTTTACAAACTCCACTGGCTCCCCATCCCCCAGAGAATCCAGTACAAAATCCTCCTCATAACCTACAAAGCCCTCCATAACCTGGCCCCATCCTACCTGACCGACCTCCTCCACAGGCACACTCCCACCTGCACCCTCCGCTCTGCTGCTGCCAATCTCCTATCCCCCCACATCCGGACCAAACTCAGATCCTGGGGGGACAGGGCTTTCTCCATCGCTGCTCCCACCCTATGGAACTCACTACCCCAAACCGTGAGAGACTCCTCCACACTCACCACATTCAAAACATCGCTGAAGTCTCACCTGTTCAGTACTGCCTTCAACCACTGAAGGTCACCTCACCTTCTGTCTCCTTTCTCTGTTCGTTTACTTATTTACTTATTTATCTATTTATTCATTTCCCTATGTTCTCTAAATCTCTGTAAAGCGTCTCTGAGTATATGAAAAGCGCTATATAAATAAAATGCATTATTATTATTATTATTCTCATGTGCAATCAGTTTACCTGCTAAATCTGTACCACCCTTCCTTCAGATTTCCATCATCCATCCATCGGCCACTGCACCGAGTTCTATGACAACCCGAGCTCCTCCAGGGCTGATCCAGGACGGTGTGGATTACACACGGATCACCAAGCGTGGAGTCTGCAGCTGAGGGACAGGATGATGATCAGCGTTAAAGTAAGACTGAGCTAAGTTCACTCAAACCCCAGCCACATCCAACATCACAGGAACACCAACAACCTCTGATTTAGAGCCAGTGATAAAAAGCAGCACAGAAACGAGTCCGACAACCACCATATCAAGGATTTGGTTTATGTTTGGTATTGTCACGTAATATTTCATTCCAGCCTTTTGGCCATCTGGACCAATCGCAAATGCCTACAATAGGTCCATATCCTTCTGTGTCTTGCCTGTTCACATACCTGTGTAAATGAATCATAATTCCCATGATTGGTTCTGATTCTACCACCCTCTCTGGCTGCCATTCACCACTCTGTGTGGAAGAACTTTCTCCTTGGATTACCAAGCATTACAAGTTATACCCTCCAGCCAGTATAAAGGTCAACTAAGTGAACACACCAATAATTCCTCCATCTTGTTTTCACTGCCTGACACATTATATTGAAAAAGGGACTGGGCGAGACCAATGGGCCCAACTGGATGATGCCAGCTCCTGGTGCAGGAACCCCATCATTTCCATTCCTCTCCCATTAGTTCCCTTCAGCCCTGCAACTTATTCTCTTTCACACAAGCTATTCAATTCTCTTTTCATAGAGTCATACAGCATGGAAACAGGCACTTCAGCCCAACCTGCCCACACTGGCCAGCATGCCCCAGCTACACTGGTCCCACCTGCTCACGTTTGGCCCATATCAATGTATATTTAATATAAATTACGTAATATAAATCTTGTACAGGTGCAAGCTGTATTGAAGGGAGCTGATTGGGCAAAGAGAAGCTGGCCATGCTGATTAAGTTATCTAGGACCTGTAAGATTTGAGAAGTTTTCCCTCATTTGGAAAGCAACACCAAACCAAAGAGCTGCAGTTTGGACATTTTAAACGAGAGACTGGGGCTGATAGCGGAGAAAGGCTGCGGTCAGATTAACAAAGGATGTCACAATCCGTGGGTCCTAAAATGGCCGCAGGACCTCGTGACCAGCCACAAAATGTAAAAACCTTACAACCCAGTCTCTAGGGTTTCTGCAAAGCCACGGCCAGAACAAAGGATGGGTATTGGCCATGCAGAAACCTACGAAACCAGGTCAGAGTCCAGACACTGGGGCGCTGACATCAGCATACTCACAATGCCCCAAGCCGATCTAAACAGTTCATCTCAGTGAGGGGGCACAATAGCCCATAGAAAACTACCTGGTAGGTGATGGGAAACCAGTTAACACCCATCACCTCACAACGAAATCCCAATTAACACCGTCTGGCCATCCCCGGTATCCCCGAACATAAGCGCAGATCAGAAGAAAAACTCATACATATCTTTTTGAACAAAGAGATTCCAAGATCTGGCGGGAGATAGGACGGGTCAGAAATAGTATAACTGGCCACTACTTTTGGGTGAAAAAGTTAAGTCAAGAAGCGCAGAGAAAACCGGGTTCGAAGTCAACTGAAGTCAAGAAAAGAGTCGGAAGGAAGTCAAACGAATACAGGAGGAAGAAACGACAGGCAAGAAGCACGGATGCAAGAGAGAGGAACAGGCACGCAACTCGAGAAGAAATACTGCAAAACGAACCGCCAGTAACCCCAGTAATAGCCCCATGGTGAGCATGTACTCCAAATCCTACATATCCTGGACATAGTTTAGTGTAGAGGGGAGGGTGGTTGTGAATAAACGTTGGGTGTGTATTAAAACATGTGTTGGTCAAGGTTGCGATGCGTCGCACGTTCCCCATCTTACAGTCGTGTGTATGTCTTGTAGAACTGTGTGTCTAAGAATTCATAAGTAAAAGGGTATTCGTGTATATGTTTTGTGGAACTGTGTGTTTCAAGAAATCAGCGAAAAAGGCATTCGGGTATCTGTCCTGTGGAACTGTGTGTGTTTAATGATTCATAGGTATAAGTATTCGTGTGATTCGGTATGTGTTTTATAGACATGTATTATAGAACTGTATAAGTATTCATGGACAATAGTCCCAAGTGCTGAATAAAAGCCTTTTCATTTAAACCCTGGTTTTCAAATCTGGTCTGGTTGAATTTTTCTGCACTATAAGAGCTCCTGCATCTAAGTCCAGTGTCTAGAACCGTAAGGGGTGAGTGGGTCGAACCACTCACGGGGAACCAGTGTGCACGGCCTGGTCAAGGGATCAGAGCAAGGCACGGGGACCTTAGGTCGGGCGAAAGCTCGGCGCAGAAACCCCTTACAGATAATGGCGACCACGAAGGGACACTGGCAGCAGGATGATAGTGTACCAGAAAAGGATTTTAAAACTAGGGACATAATGGACGAGCGCATTGCGGACTATGTGTTTAGTAAGGTGAATATCACCAAACAATGGATGTGTGCGTTATTAGATGACAAGCGCCCACTGGATGCAGCGATCCGGTGGACGGCCAGTACAGCCCATAAGAAAGCTGTGGAAAAGGCGGTCTGGCTGACCTGCTATAAAAGGCAGGTCCAGCTTTTGGACCGCGTGGTTGTGGCACAGGCAGCCCAGATCAGGGACCTTCAGGAGGAGGTAGAGGAGAAGGCTGCGGGTGGGAACCAGTTGATCGAGGCTCTGGACTCTTTAAACAAAGAGCGCCGGGTCGTGACCAACCGCCACGAAACCAGGGTAGAGCTGATGGAGTGTCAGGCTACTGAGGCTATGCTCAGTGAGGGCAGGCTCCGGGAGCAGTGCGCTTCCCTGAGCCACCAGCTGGAGACCCAGGAAGAGAACCTCAAGGGGGTTAGGGCAGCCTATAAAATGGTTTTGGAGGACAGGTCGGAAGGGGCCGACCACGGGGCCTGCCTGCAGGAGATAGAGGGTCTGCGGGGTGCTTTAAATAAAGCAAGCGGGCTGGTCTGTTTGATGAACCCCCCCGCGGGCCAGTCACTAGCGGGTGCGAAGGTCCCGGTTCCGATCCCTAGAAAGACCGTGGTGGCTTCAGCCCCCAAACTCCGCGATCCCCCTAGCTACGAGGCATCCTGGAAAAGGGGTAGTGTAGGGGAAAGAGAGAGAGAGGAGCTCCCGGTAGAATACTCGGCACCGGCACCCATGTTGTCGGTCCTGGAAACCAGACGGGGACCCCCCATGGAGAATGGGGACACAGAACCCATTCAGAGCGAGATCATGGTGCCCCACAACTCCCAGCATTTAAGAGCCATGATCGGGCATGTTACAAAATTGTCCGGATCAGGGGACCCCTCACTGCATTTCAGGGAGATAGAACAGACCGCCGCAATCAACGGTTGCGACGAGGGAGAACGGGCAAAATTGTTGCTGTTCTCCCTGGACAGCTCGATCCTCCAATGCCTCTCAGACGAGAGTAAAAGAGGGACCAGGACCTACAATCTCCTGCGGGACGAGGTCCTGGAAGTCTTGGGGGTAGGCGATGAGGGTCCATTTGCCCGATTAGGGAAGACCCTCCAGATGGAGGGAGAACCCCCAAGAGTTTTTGCGGCGCGACTGTGGACAGTATATCAGAGCAGTTGCCCGCACGTCCCCGCGCGGGATGACCTGGCCGGGAATGGGAGAGCACAGTGGCTCCGATGCTTGGTGTCAAACAGCCTGGCAGCCATCAGGGAACAGGCGAAAGCCTGGTTTGATCCCACAAATAGCACGGAGGAGGCAGTTTTAGACCGTTTCACGGTAGGGTATAGAAATACCCGGAGTACGACCACCCGGTTAGTAAAAGGGAAGGTGCACGTAGCGGAGGCTACTGCACCGGCCCAAAAGGGGTGGCGACAGGAGGGTAACCCTACCACACAGTCCAAGTGTTTTAAGTGCGGTAAGGTGGGGCACTGGCGAAAAGATTGCAGGGTCCACATTAAGGAAGATAGGGTTGGCACCACCCAGCGCGCCGATGTCCCAGTTAAGCCCGAGATCATCGAGACGATGATCGAGGTGATGCGGTCCCTCATGACCGCACAGGGGAAGGTGGCAGTCGCTACCGGCTCCCCGGGTACGGGAGGGACACTGGACATTCCCCAATGACATCAGCCCGCACAGCCCGCCTATCTGTGTCCTCTCCGCTACGATGCGTGGAAGAAGCCGCTTGTGGAGATGGTAGTGGAGAGGCAAAGGGGCAATTATCTGTTGGACACGGGGGCTTCATGCACCGTGGTCCACACAGAGGAACCCTTTGACTCTCCCCTGTCCACAGGGGTCCCTTTCGCACTGGCGGGGTTCACGGGGAAGGAACAGGCTGGCGCGCGTTCCATCCCGCTGTCCGTTCATTTAGGGATACTCCATACCACATGGGAGTGTATCCGGATGAAGTGGACAGAAGGGGGTGGGAAGGGGATCATTGGATCCGATTTTCTAGTAAGCCATGGGATCCTCATGGACTTACGGAACCACTGCCTTTGAGTGGACAAGGGCGGTAAAGGGGAGATAATAGTGATTAGGGGAAAGGAGGGGAAAGGGACTCTGTGCACCATGAAGCCGCCCGAGGGTTACGATCTCGAGTGCATGGTGGCAGAGGTCCCGGCCGAACTACAAGAGTGTGTGGGAAGCAACCTGAACGCGTTTGCGACCCACAAACACGATTGTGGTAGGGTAGTGGGGTTCGAGGTCAGCATAGACGGGGACCCCATGATCAGACCCCAGAGGCAGTACAATTTCCCCAAGGAGGCAGAACCCGATTTGGAGATAGCCATATCTTCACTGGTGCAGCAGGGCGTACTGAGGCCGATAGCCACACACGTAAACTCTCCATTGTGGCCGGTTAGGAAACCGGATAACTCATGGAGGGCTACGGTGGACTACCGGGTCCTCAACAGTAATATCCCCGCCTGCGCACCCACGGTGGCAGCAGTTGCCGACCTCATCGGAAGTATCCCAGCATCCGCGACCACGTTCACGGTGCTGGATATTTCCAATGGGTTTTGGTCCATTCCGCTACGGCGGGAGGACCAGTACAAGTTTGCCTTTACTTTTAAAGGGCAACAGTATACCTGGAACTGCTTGCCACAGGGTTTCCACAACAGCCCCAGCATTTTTCACCAGTGTATGGCGGATAGCCTGAGGGAGTTTAGCCAGCACCACCAGGTCGTGCAGTATGTGGACGACCTCCTCCTGTTCACAGACACAAAGGAGGAGCACGGTCCACTGCTGACCGAGTTGTTGGAGCTGCTGGCTAGGAAGGGTTTTAAGATAAACCCGAAAAAGGCACGGATCGGTCTGCCAGAGGTAAAATTCTTGGGTCTGACCATCCGCGCTGGGGAAAGGGCCATAGATTAGGCTAGGAGGGAGTCAGTGCAGGAGTTGCCAATTCCCTTTACAATCACGGGTGTGAGGTCTTTCCTGGGACTGACCGGGTATTGCAGAGACTTCATCGAGGACTACGCGGCCACCGCAGCCCCGCTACTCCGACTCCTACACAAGGGAGTGGAGTGGGCTTGGGATGAGGGTTGCCAGGCCGCGTTCGAGAAGTTGAAGGGGGATCTGCAAACCGCACCAGCCTTAGGAGCCATAGATGGGGAGAAAGGGTTTTCTGTGGAGGTGGCAGCCAGTGGGGACAGCCTGAGTGCCGTGCTGCTGCAGGAACGGCACGGTAGGCTGCGACCAGTGGTGTACTCCTCCAGGGTGTTCACCGATGTGGAGAGGAGTTTCTCCAATTGCGAGAGGCACCTTTTAGCCACGCATTGGGCTGTGAAGAGGGCTTTAATCTTCACAGGAACCTCTCCAATCACTCTCCTCACCCATCACACACCCACCCAGATGCTTCTGGATGGAAGGATCAAGGATGGGACTGTCAGCAGCACCCGCATCGCGCGCTGGACCCTCCTCCTTACACAGATGAATCTAAAAATTGAAGGTCTGTGCGAGCCAAAGCTCGCGGCAAATTTAATATATCCCGGAACGGCCCATCGGTGTTCCGTGGAGGGGGTCTGGGACGTCGACATAGGTCTACGGGCTGGGATCCATCCCACAGGCCGGGAGATCTATGTGGACGGCTCCAGTACGGTGTCAGCTGGCGAACGACTCACGGGGTGTGGAGTTTATGACCCCAAGGCAGGCATTGCCTTGGCAATTAAGCTCCCCAGTCTCATGAGCGCGCAGCAGGCTGAGCTGTCCGCGGTAGCGTACGTTATTACCCACCCAGAGAGGTTCCTAACCCCGTACACGATCTGCTTGGACAGTATGTTCACCTGCAATTCGTGTACAGAGTACCTGGCCATCTGGTCCCGTCGCGGATATACTTCCTCAGACGGGAGGCCGTTAACCGTTAAACCCCTGCTAGAGCAGATTTTAGCAGCAGTAGGGGAGAAAGGGGAGGTTTACATCCATAAGGTAAAGGCTCATTCCGCCACAGAGCCCCGGTGGGAGGGCAACAAGCAGGCGGACGCCCTGGCCAAGGAGGGCGCCCGCAGTGGCATTTTTTGGGACCCCTATGGGCACAGGCCGATAGCAGCGATCCAGGGTAAGGAGGGTAACGTCGGGACCCCAAAGGTCACATTGCCTCTGGACCTGAGGACCGTCCAAGCTCAGGATCCTGTTTTAAAAGCCGTCCTCAGAGCAGTTAGCGAGGGCACGCAGGTAGAGGGTCTCTACGGTAAGGAGACCCTCTCTGTAAAAGAAGGCATGCTCTTCCATGCCGAACAGTGGGTTGTGCCACAGCAGCACAGGAGGGAGTTCCTCCAGCTGGCACATGAGGGTCCAGGGGCAGGGCACCCCGGACCGGAGGTTACGTGGCAGCGGGTAGAGCAGGCGGGATGGTGGCCGGGGCTTAGGGACGAGGTCCGTGAGTTCTGTGCCAGTTGCCCCGTCTGTGCTGCCAATAACCCAGACCCCCAGAAAAGGAAAGTGCCCATGGGACACGTCAGGAGGGTTGAGGGACCATGGCAGTCGATCCAGATTGACTACATCGGTCCCTTGCCCACCACCCAAGGAGGCTATAAGTACTGCCTCGTCCTCGTTGACGTGTTCACTAAGTGGGTGGAGGCTTTCCCCTGTAAAGCAGCTACGGCACTGGGTACTGCTAAGATACTGGTCCGGGAGGCGTTCTCACGGTGGGGGCTCCCTCGTTTTGTGGAGTCCGACCAAGGGAGTCATTTCACCGGACAGGTGATGCAGAACACCCTCATGCTCTTGGGCATTGAGGGGAAGTGGCACGTAGCCCACAATCCCCAGTCATCAGGGATTGTGGAACGCATGAACAGGACCCTGAAAGAAAGGCTGAGGAAGGAGGCTACGGGCTCGCCCCAAAAAAATGGGCGGAGGTCCTGCCTCTAGTCCTCATGGGGATCAGAGCCAGCCAGTCTAAGAGCACGGGATATTCCCCGTACGAGCTGATGACTGGCAGGGTTATGCGCACTCCCACCCATGTTCTGGCCCCGGTGCTCACGGAGGGTCAGCTCGAAGAGGTTAAGAGGGACAGGTTTGTCCAGAACCTCTTCGAACATCTAAAGCAGATCCACGGGCAGGCGGCTGGGAACATGAGAAGGCAGCACCTGGGTAACAAGCTGTTGCTGGAGCCGCGCAAGCTGCAGGAGTGGGAGGTAGGAGAACTAGTGATGGTTCGGAACTACGCTAGGGTAGGTAGTTTCGAACCACTCTACACGGGGCCCTACAGCATTGTAGATAAAGCCAGCCCCATGGTCTACGCCGTGAAGATGCCCCGGCGGAGTAAGTGGTTCCATGTCAATCAGTGTAAATTGTACAGGCCGGGGGCACAGGGGTCAACCACAGGGGCCAGCCCTGTGAGTGGGGACTCAGAGCCAAGAACGAGGCAGGCCACGCAGACAGGTAAGGTTGCCTGCGTGAGGGGGGAGGACATTCTCCAGGAATGGAGAGTCTCGCGTTTTGGGTGGGATTCGGACGAGGAAGAGCCTGATCAGCTCGACCAGGGGCTGGATCCCATTACGGAGGAAGAGGAGTCGGAGGGGGACGACAGTAACGTCCCCGACTCAAGCACCAGGAAGGCGGGGGTAGCGAGCGAAGGCTCACCACCTGTAGATACAGGTAGAGTGAGGCCGGATGCCGCGGGTATACCCAGCACCAAGGGGGCAGAGCTGGAATGGGCGGGGCCTGGGTCGGCAGCTGCGGGGGGTACCCGAGCTGCGGCACGGCAGGAACCGGTCCTCAGCCAGGCTGTCCAGGGGGCAGTGCCTAAGGTGATCCTCCGTAGGTCCAGCAGGAAACCCCAACTTAGAAAGTTTTGGCCAGAGGTCAATCACGCCCCGAGGTACGGGAGCCAAGTAAGGAGGAGGGAGCTTACGTCCCGGAGGGGACCTAGCCCCCGCCAGGCAGCGACAGGCTGCGGAGGATCAAAGGTGGGAGACAGCGTGGTGCAGCCGCAGGAGACGACCCGCTGCAGCCCTGACAGGGATTAGCTGAGCCGCCCGGGGAAGGCGGCACTGTATTATATTTTAGATAATATAAATAAGGATAGGTATTTTAGATAAGGATAAGCTATTTTAGATAAGGATAAGCTATTTAAGATATTTTAGGTAATATAGATAAGGATAGGTATTTTAGATAAGGATAAGCTATTTAAGATAAGTTTTGTGGGGATAGTTAGCGTTTAAATAAAGTTGATGCGTCCAGGATGTGTGGGTGTGGGGTGCAGGCTGGGGGGTCAAGAGACCCGCCCGCAGAGGCGTTTAACAAAGCCAAGCGCTCCCCAAGAGGCTGGCTATACCATTCTTCTTTATCTGTTTTCCGAAGTGGAAGGAGGCACTCGTATGGTGGATCTTTGCCAGGGCGATCGGATGTGGGTGGACCTATCGGGGCCACACCAAGGACATCATCGTCTACGGCTGCTCCGGGGACATGGCTCCCATCGCGACCGATGGGACTGGAAGGAGAGAAGCGGAGGAGACCGCAGTTTACTTCCATGAAGGCCGGTGGCCGGGGTGGCTGGGATCGAACTCTTCAGAGTATTCCAGCGCCCCAGGTTTTGCTTATCGGGACGCTTCATTATTGTGCCCGAGAATCAAGATCATCGCCCAAAAGATCAGCGCCACCGTTGGCAAAAGGATCTGCCTGGTATGCACGGGGAAGGTCCCCGCGAGCAGGCGGTGGTGGCTGAGGAAAACGAGCAGGACAATGGCCAACTCCACTGTTGAGTGGGAGAGACTTAACAACAATACTCACAGAACTATTTCTGGGACTAAAGAACAGTTGAGTGTGTGTTGGGACAAATGGTGGGAACCGGATGAGGGGATTTATATGTGTATGTGGGGTTCAAGGTATCGTTGCCCCACGGGCAACAGCATATTTTTCCAGAGACAATGGCAGGATGACGGTAAGGGGATGAGGTGGGATGTTAGCTCGCGGGCTTGTGGGGTCCCCCTTTCCCCGATCCCGGTAAACGCCACTGAACTCATCACCAGACCACGCATAACACCTCCCACAGTTCCACTGGCAGTAGCACAGGAGGACCAGTGCCCACAAACCACTAAGGGGCACCGGGAATGGCCTGGTACTGATACCGACTGACCAGGTATTGTAACAGGGGGTGCACTACGCGGTATCCTCGGTGATCTTAAACCTCACCGAGGTGCGGTTTCCGGGGTGGTGCTCCAGGGAAACTGAAAAACTGTACCAGGTGCTACTAACCAACATGTTCCGGCAATTTTACGAGTTCGACCTTGCCAGTGTGGATAAGGAGAGCTTGTATAGCCAAGAGCCGGAGGACTGGAATCAGACGGGGAGGCATAGGAGGGGTGTAGTAAATGATGTATTTACAGGCTTTAACACCGGGACATCTGTGGTCAACGCTCTAGATACCGTGGAGCTGCAGACCCAGATTAACAGATTAAAGGCACAGTTAAAAGACATCCTCACAGATGAGAACAAGGTCGTCGGGTCCGAGCTACATGAGGACCAGGCAATGACACTACACCTGCGCGAGATAATTGCCGAGCTGGAAAGGCATGCCGGCACGGTGAACGCACTGATTAGGGAAGATCGGAACGCGTCCGATCAGGCAGCGCAAAATGAGGTGTGCATATTGTACGTTGCATGGTTGCTGGGCGAGGGCCGCAGCAACCTCGAGGACCTAAAGGGAGGATTGGTCCCGTCCTGGATCAGTAACAAGCACCTACAGGCGCTGCTACCCTTTCAGAATGCGCTCACCCCGTGCCAGCTCAGGTTAGCATCGGAGGCATACCCTGTTCCCGTAGATTGTGGCCAGTCAAACCACACAGTCATGGGAATAGTGGTGCGGATGCCAGTGTTGGGCAAGACGACAAGGCCCGCACCAGTGTACAGGGTGGAGAACATTGGAGTCATTCAGGGGGGAGCCCATATTCGCTATGCAGCGGTCCCATCGCACGTCATCCGCTGGGAGCAGTCGATGACGGGCAC
Source organism: Rhinoraja longicauda (assembly GCF_053455715.1). Classification (NCBI taxonomy): domain Eukaryota; kingdom Metazoa; phylum Chordata; class Chondrichthyes; order Rajiformes; family Arhynchobatidae; genus Rhinoraja; species Rhinoraja longicauda. The sequence continues at coordinate 1,115,382 of NC_135995.1, forward strand.
TGACCTCTCGGGGTGTCGGAGCCGGGGAGCACATATCACTTGAATGCCTTTTCAGAACAGCAATGCGGGTTCAGGACTGCTGGCGCGAAGCCTATGAATTGTACCATGGAGGCAATGGCACAGAGCCATGTGCCCCCACAGGTGGCATACATAGGGGGTGGTACCTATTGTGTTACCACGGCAGCGCAGTACTATCGACACGGACAGCACGGTTCGTGTCCAGTAAGAGACAGCAGCTTCTGTTTTAAACCCAGGGCAGAGGTTCAAGTGGCACAGCAGCGAATTGTCCCCATTCCTGAACCCTCCACGGTTCACCTAACTGTACAGGAAAACTTCACCGACCTGCAGCGATTTGTAGCGCATTTCGGGTACGCCATTCCCCCTCTTCCCGAACATCTCACAACCCTGTTAAAGGCAGTCGCCGTGTCGCAAAGACACTTTTACACCCTGGAGCAAAAGACCGTAGAGATAGGGTCCGAAATATTGGACATCGTGATCCCACCATGGTGGGACCTGTTCACCAATATCGAGGTCCCGTCTTGGGTTAGGATAGCATCACACGCATTAGTTGTGATACAAGCAGGGATAGTCTTATATTTGATATGCGTAAAATGTAAAAGAGGGCAGCACCTCAATAACTGAGTACATCAAGGGGAATGGAGAGACCGTTACGTGCGGGTGGGCGAGCAGGACCCAGCCGCAAGCTGCTAGGAGGACGTGCCCCCTCCGCACCGAGTAGACTGTGTTTTATATTGTCCCCTTCAAATTTGTATAAACTGTGTTTTTGTATTGTCCTCTTCGAATTCTTATCAAGAGTGATTGTGTAGGAATGTACAAAATGTATCGTTTTGCTGTTGTGTTGTTTTCATGTCCTACATTAAAGCTGACACCAGTAGGAGGATGGCGGAGGCATCGGCCTGGGATGAGGTGTAGGTGTATATGTCTGACATGAAAATGTACATACTTGTAATATAGTTTTGCCCGGGACACGGGCAGTAAAGGCCAGCCTAAGATGGGGACTGAACTTTCGCAATGAAACACTAGTTTAGTTAAAACCTCAGGGGTCTGGATATGGAGAATCGGGAAAACATTGCTCAACCACATTATTTAATTGATTCGATAAGCTGGGGTTATGCAAATCAACAGGAGGGACTGTAAGATTTGAGAAGTTTTCCCTCATTTGGAAAGCAACACCAAACCAAAGAGCTGCAGTTTGGACATTTTAAACGAGAGACTGGGGCTGATAGCAGAGAAAGGCTGCGGTCAGATTAACAAAGGATGTCACAATCCGTGGGTCCTAAAATGGCCGCAGGACCTCGTGACCAGCCACAAAAAGTAAAAACCTTACAACCCAGTCTCTAGGGTTTCTGCAAAGCCACGGCCAGAACAAAGGATGGGTATTGGCCATGCAGAAACCTACGAAACCAGGTCGGAGTCCAGACACTGGGGCGCTGACATCAGCATACTCACAATGCCCCAAGCCGACCTAAACAGTTCATCTCAGTGAGGGGGCACAATAGCCCATAGAAAACTACCTGGTAGGTGATGGGAAACCAGTTAACACCCATCACCTCACAACGAAATCCCAATTAACACCGTCTGGCCATCCCCGGTATCCCCGAACATAAGCGCAGATCAGAAGAAAAACTCATACATATCTTTTTGAACAAAGAGATTCCAAGATCTGGCGGGAGATAGGACGGGTCAGAAATAGTATAACTGGCCACTACTTTTGGGTGAAAAAGTTAAGTCAAGAAGCGCAGAGAAAACCGGGTTCGATAGCACGGTAGCGCAGCGGTAGAGTTGCTGCTTTACAGCGAATGCAGCGCCGGAGACTCAGGTTCGATCCTGACTACGGGTGCTGCACTGTAAGGAGTTTGTACGTTCTCCCCGTGACCTGCGTGGGTTTTCTCCGAGATCTTCGGTTTCCTCCCACACTCCAAAGACGTACAGGTATGTAGGTTAATTGGCTGGGTAAATGTAAAAATTGTCCCTAGTGGGTGTAGGATAGTGTTAATGTACGGGGATCACTGGGCGGCACGGACTTGGAGGGCCGAAAAGGCCTGTTTCCGGCTGTATATATATGATATGATATGATATGATAAGTCAATTGAAGTCAAGAAGAGAGTCGGAAGGAAGTCAAACGAATACAGGAGGAAGAAACGACAGGCAAGAAGCACGGATGCAAGAGAGAGGAACAGGCATGCAACTCGAGAAGAAATACTGCAAAACGGACAGCCAGTAACCCCAGTAATAGCCCCATGGTGAGCATGTACTCCAAATCCTACATATCCTGGACATAGTTTAGTGTAGAGGGGAGGGTGGTTGTGAATAAACGTTGGGTGTGTATTAAAACATGTGTTGGTCAAGGTTGCGATGCGTCGTACGTTCCCCATCTTACAGTCGTGTGTATGTCTTGTAGAACTGTGTGTCTAAGAATTCATAAGTAAAAGGGTATTCGTGTATATGTTTTGTGGAACTGTGTGTTTCAAGAAATCAGCGAAAAAGGCAATCGGGTATCTGTCCTGTGGAACTGTGTGTGTTTAATGATTCATAGGTATAAGTATTCGTGTGATTCGGTATGTGTTTTATAGACATGTATTATAGAACTGTATAAGTATTCATGGACAATAGTCCCAAGTGCTGAATAAAAGCCTTTTCATTTAAACCCTGGTTTTCAAATCTGGTCTGGTTGAATTTTTCTGCACTATAAGAGCTCCTGCATCTAAGTCCAGTGTCTAGAACCGTAAGGGGTGAGTGGGTCGAACCACTCACGGGGAACCAGTGTGCATGGCCTGGTCAAGGGATCAGAGCAAGGCACGGGGACCTTAGGTCGGGCGAAAGCTCGGCGCAGAAACCCCTTACAGACCAGATCCAATCCTTTCAGGGGGTGGGTAGGGAAGAGATCTAAATGGAGATGGAGGTATAATATTTGTAAGCCAAGCAACAGCAGATGGATTTTAATGCAGATAAATGCAAGGTGTTGCATTTTGTTAAGACAAGCCAGGCAGGACTTACACAGAGAGACTGAGGGGTAGAGGTACATAGTTCCAATGATGTGGCATTACAGGTTGACTGGGAAACAAAGAAGGTGGTGACACAAGACACTGCAGATGCTGGAATATAGAACAAAGATACAAAGTACTGGACAAACTCAGTGGGCCAGGCAGCTTCTGTTGAATGAATGCAGACCTCCCAACATTTGATTTTACAAATTCAGAATTTTGATGTCCAAAATTCAGAATTTTACATCAAAATTCATAATATGGCACGTAATGCAACTTTTCAGCAAAAAGAAGTATGCACGCCAAATGCGTGTACGTGTTGCGCTACATTCACGTGTGCAAAACGACTATTTTTTCCAACAGTCTGTAGTTCTAGGACTACATGTACAATGTCAGGCCGATCACGAGTATATTCTACTATTATAGAAAGGTTATTGAACAGAGATGCTTTTTACAACAAAGAAAAAATTGTTTTGTTTCGTTTTTTCTATTTTGCTTTTTCCTTACACATCCCAATTCTCTTGGTATTGAATAACAGAACAATAGTCATAAAATGTATGACAAAGTTATGAAGAAAGAGTTTAGACAATAGACAATAGGTGCAGGAGGAGGCCATTCGGCCCTTCGAGCCAGCTCCATTCAATGTGATCATGGCAGATCATTCTCAATCAGTACCCCATTCCTGCCTTCTCCCCATAACCCCTGACTCCGCTATCCTTAAGAGCTCTTTCTAGCTCTCTCTTGAATGCGTTCAGCGAATTGGCCTCCACTGCCTTCTGAGGCAGAGAATTCCACAGATTCACAATTCTCTGACTTCTCAGTTTTAAATGGCCTACCTCTTATTCTTAAACTGTGGCCCCTTGTTCTGGACTCCCCCAACATTGGGAACATGTTTCCTGCCTCTAACGTGTCCAACCCCTTAATAATCTTATACGTTTCGATAAGATCTCCTCTCATCCTTCTAAATTCTAAATTCCAGTGTATACAAGCCTTGTCGCTCCAGTCTTTCAACATATGATAGTCCCGCCATTCCGGGAATTAACCTAGCAAGAATATCCTTCCTCAAATTTGGAGACCAAAACTGCACACAGTACTCCAGGTGCAGTCTCACTAGGGCCCTGTACAACTACAGAAGGACCTCTTTGCTCCTATACTCAACTCCTCTTGTTCTGAAGGCCAACATTCGTTTGGCTTTCTTCACTGCCTGCTGTACCTGCATGCTTCCTTTCAGTCCTTTCAGTGACTGATGCACTAGGACACCCAGATCTCGTTGTACGTTCCCTGTTCCTAACTTGACACCATTCAGATAATACTCTGCCTTCCTATTCTTACCACCAAAGTGGATAACCTCACACTTATCCACATTAAACTGCATCTGCCATGCATCTGCCCACTCACACAACCTGTCCAAGTCACCCTGCAACCTCATAGCATCTTCCTCACAGTTCACACTACCACCCAGCTTTGTATCATCTGCAAATTTGCTAATGGTACTTTTAATCCCTTCTTCCAAGTCATTAATGTATATTGTAAATAGCTGCGGTCCCAGCACCGAGCCTTGCGGTACCCCACTAGTTACTGCTTGCCATTCTGAAAGGGATCCATTTATCCTCACTCTTTGCTTTCTGTCTGTCAACCAGCATTTAAACAACAGCACATACCTAATTTAATTGAAGACATACTTGCTCCAGTGGTCTTCAACAGCAAATCACAACGGTCCATGTCCCCCCCAACCCTACTCCCCCCACCACCCCTCTCCCCACACCTCCCAAATCCACTCCCCCACCCCTCATAAAAGAGGTGAGGCTGTAAAAGTGGTGAGATTGGGGGCGGGACAAAGCCTGGCAAGTGAAAGGTGGATGCAGGTGAAGGGTGGGAGATTGGCAGATGGAAGAAACACTCAGGAGATTGAGCAGAGAAATAGATTAAAAGTTTCAAGTTAAGACACTGCATTCAAAAAGTGCAAGTTAAAACCTTTGCATATTGATGAACTATTTTAGAATGTGGACAGGCAACAGTCAATTTCTAGAGTGCATCGCCCACAAACTGCAACATGGTAGAACCATTCTACCACAACAAGAAAATAGGTCCTGAACTACTATCTAACTCATTGGAAACCTTACTGGTTTATCATCGGACCTTACTGGCTTTATCTTGCACTAAATGTTATTCACGTTATTCCCTCTATCATGTATCTGTACACTGTGGATGGCTCAATTGTAATCATGCATTGTCTTTCCGCTGATTATTTAACACATAACAAAAGCTTTTCACTGTACTTCGGTAAACATGCCAATAAACTAAACTCAACACAACTCAGAATGTTACTTGGGCTTGAGGACTGAGTTATCGGGAGAGGTTGGATAGGTTGGGACTTTTTTCTTTGAAGCATTGGTGGCTGAGGAGTGACCTTATTGAGGTGCACAAGAACATGAGGGACACGGACAACACTCAGTCTTTTTTCCCCAGGGGAGATCATTCTAAACCGAGAGGCCTTACTATGAATTAAAATCCTAAATTGTGGTGAAGCCATATTTGAGGGTCTGAGAGAGGGACTCGCTCAAGTTTAAATCGGAGAAGTTTGTTTGCAGGAAAAGGAACGTCAGGAAAGTGGGATGTTTTTTAGTGTGCTGACAAGAGATCAGGACATGCACGTCCCTGTTAGAGTGAAGGGCAAGACAGGCAAACATAAGAAAACTTGGTGTTTGAGGGAAATTGAGGCTTTGGTCAAGATTCAGAAGGAGGCATGGGAATGTTTTGGCAGCTGGGATCTAGTGCATCCCTGGAGGAGTTTTAAGAACTAAGAAGAAAATTTAAAAAGGATATCAGAATGGTAAAAAGGGGCCAGAAGATAGCTCTTGCAGATAGCATTAAGGACAATCCGAAGAGATTTTATAAATACACAAGACAAAAAAGGGTAACTGGAGAGAGTAGGACCCCTCTGGAATCAAAGCGGTCAATACTGTGTGGAGACACAGATGGCTAAGGTCCTCAATGAGTATTTCTCCTCTGTTTTTACAGAGGCGAAAGACAGGAGGACGGCAGTCAATGGAAGTAAATTGAGAGCAGCCAGTATGACCGTCAAATAGATGCTTAAGGTCTTAACGGGTATCAAGGTAGACAAATGTCCCGGACCGGATCAGATATACCTGAGAACACTGTGGGAAGCCAGAGAGGAAATTGTGGAAGCCCTGGCTGAAATTTATGAGTCATCATTAAATACAGGAGAGGTGCTGGAAGACTGCACAGTGGCAAACATTGTGCCTCCAATCACAAAAGGCTGCAGGGAAAAGGCTGGAAACTATAGGCCAATGATCTTAACACTTCTGTTGTTACTAGTGAGTATTTCTGAGAGATAGGATATGTATGCATTCAGATCGACAAGGGCTGATTCGCGAGAGTCAGCATGGTTTTGTATGTGGGAGGTCGTGTCTCACAAATATGAATGATTTTTTTGAGGATGTGACCAAAAAGGATGATGAGGGCAAAGTTGTAGATGTTGTATCTATGAAGTTCAGCAGAGCATTTGACAAGGTCCCACGTGGTAGGCTGGTCTGGAAGTTTAGATCACATGGGATCAAAGGATAGAAAGCTGAATGGATGGAAAAGTGGCTTCATAGAAAGAAGCTAAGAGTTGCTGGTGAAAGGTTCTTTCTCGGACTGGAGGCCTGAGACTAGTGGTGTGGGTAAAGGATCGGTGCTGTGCCCATTACTGTTTGTCATTTGAATCAATTATTTGGAAGAGAACTTTCATGGCAATATTGCAGATGGTACAAAAGTGGGCGGTATAGCAGATTGTGAAGATAGATGTCAGAAATTGCAGCTGGACCTTGATCGGTTTGCCAGGTGGGTGAAGGAATTAATACATAGCAATGTGAGGTGTGGCATTTTGAGAAATCTAACATGAGCTGGACCTACAGAGTGAATGGTAGGGATCTAGGGAGTGTTGTGGAACAAAGGGATCTAGGAGTGCAGGTGTATGGTTCCTTGAAGGTGCAGGCACAGGTAGATAGGGCGGTCAAAAAGGCTTTTCGCACATTGGCTTTCATCAATCAGAGTATTTAGAGTTTGGGAGGTTTTGTTGCAGTTATAGATGACATAGGTGAGGCCACATTTAGAGTATTGTGTTCCGTTCTGGGCACCTTGAATCCGTTAGCCTTAAGAGCTAAATCTAACTCTCTCTTGAAAACATCCAGTGAATTGGCCACCACTGCCTTCTGTGGCAGATAATTCCGCACATTCACAACTCTCTGGGTGAAAAAGATTTTCCTTATCTCAGTCCTAAGTGGCCTACCCTTATTCTTAAACTATGACCCCTGGTTCTGGAAACCCCAAAATTTGGAACATTTTTCCTGCATCTAGCTTGTCCAATCCTTTAAGAATTTTATATGTTTCCACAAGATCCCCTCTCAGCCTTCTGAATTCCAGTGAATATAAGCCCAGTCGATCCATTCTTTCATTATATGTCAGTCCCGCCATCACGGGAATTAACCTGGTGAACCGAAGCTGCACTCCCTCTGTAGCAAGAATGTCCTTCCTCAAATTAGGAGACCAAAACTGCACACAATATTCCAGGTGTGGTCTCACCAGAGCCCAGTGCAACTGCAGTAGGACCTCCTTGCTCCTAATCTCAAATCCTCTTGCTATGAAAGCCAACATGCCAGTTGCTTTCTTCACTGCCTGCTTTACCTGCATGCTTACTTTCAGTGACTGGTGTACAAGAACATCCAGGTCTAGTAGCCCCTCCACCTTTCCTAATCTGACAACATGCAGATAATAATGTGCCTTCTTGTTCTTGCCACCAAAGTGGATAACCTCTCATTTATCCACATTATACTCCATCTGACCACTCACCCAACCTATCCAATTCAACCCGCAGCCTCATAGCACCCTCCTCCCAGCTCACACTGTCACCCAGCTTTGTGTCATCCACAAACTTGGGGATGTTACATTTAATTCCTTTGTCTAAATCGTTAATGTATACTAGACCAAGTGGACCTGTTGGGCCCAAACCTCTCCTGCATTGGTGCAGCACCCTCTCCTCCCCCCTCTCCTCCCAAGGTGGAGAGGGGGGTAGGGGGAGAGGGGGGGTAGGGGGGTAGGGGGAGAGGGGGGTAGGGGAGAGGGGGGGTAGGGGAAGAGGGGGGGTAGGGTGAGAGGGGGGTTAGGGTGAGAGGGGGGTAGGGGAGAGGGGGGTAGGGGAGAGGGGGGTAGGGGAGAGGGGGGTAGGGGAGAGGGGGGTAGGGGAGAGGGGGGTAGGGGAGAGGGGGGTAGGGGGAGAGGGGGTTAGGGGGAGAGGGGGTTAGGGGGAGAGGGGGTTAGGGGGAGAGGGGGTTAGGGGGAGAGGGGGTTAGGGGGAGAGGGGGTTAGGGGGAGAGGGGGTTAGGGGGAGAGGGGGGTAGGGGGAGAGGGGGTAGGGGGAGAGGGGGGTAGGGGGAGAGGGGGGTAGGGGAGAGGGGGTAGGGGAGAGGGGGTAGGGGAGAGGGGGTAGGGGAGAGGGGGGTAGGGGAGAGGGGGGTAGGGGAGAGGGGGGTGGGGGAGAGGGGGGTAGGGGAGAGGGGGGTAGGGGAGAGGGGGGTAGGGGAGAGGGGGGTAGGGGAGAGGGGGGTAGGGGAGAGGGGGGTGGGGGAGAGGGGGTGGGGGAGAGGGGGGTGGGGGAGAGGGGGGTAGGGGAGAGGGGGGTAGGGGAGAGGGTGGTAGGGGAGAGGGTGGTAGGGGAGAGGGGGGTAGGGGGAAGAGGGGGGTATGGGGAGAAGGGGGTAGGGGGAGAAGGGGGTAGGGGGAGAAGGGGGTAGGGGAGAGGGGGTAGGGGAGAGGGGGTAGGGGAGAGGGGGTAGGGGAGAGGGGGTAGGGGAGAGGGGGTAGGGGAGAGGGGGTAGGGGAGAGGGGGTAGGGGAGAGGGGGTAGGGGAGAGGGGGTAGGGGAGAGGGGGGTAGGGGAGAGGGGGGTAGGGGAGAGGGGGGTAGGGGAGAGGGGGGTAGGGGAGAGGGGGGTAGGGGGAGAGGGGGGTAGGGGGAGAGGGGGGTAGGGGGAGAGGGGGGTAGGGGGAGAGGGGGGTAGGGGGAGAGGGGGGTAGGGGGAGAGGGGGGTAGGGGGAGAGGGGGGGAGGAGAGGGTGCTGCACTAATGCAGGAGAGGTTTGGTCTAGTAATCAATACATTTCCTGAAACATGGGTGTCATCACTGCTGTATTCCATTTCTCTAATTTTAGGCTTTGGCTGTGGTTCCCTAACACCACATTCCCACAATCCACATCCCTATTCACTAGTTATTAGCCGGGGTGGGAGTTGCTTTACGTCCTCGTCGTCCACCCTGGGTAGTTCTACAGAACTGGCAATATTTGCAGCAAAGCGTCAACTACGGTTCTCTGAAACACCAATTGCCACTTTTGATTGTTGTAGTTGACATACGAAATAAGTTATTAGCCCTCACTATTTCTTCCCCGACAATACCATTGTCTTAAGCTGAGAGGGGAGAGATTTAAGAGAGACTCAGAGACAACCTTTTCAGTCAGTGGGTAGTCAGTGTCTGGAATGAGCTGCCAGAGGAAGCTATGGAAGGGAACACTTAAAAGGACTTTGAAAGACATTTAGACAGATATACGAGCAGGAAGAGCTTAGAGGGCTTTGGGCCAAATGCAGGCAAATGGGACTAGGCCACTATACCTACTTGATCGGCGTGGACAAGGTGGGTGAAGGGCCTGTTCCTGTACCGTACACCTCTGGAAATAAAGACAATGAACTGGGGCCACAGTTAGATGTGGGCTTATGGCAGTGGTCATGTCTTAATGTTGGGAGGAGAAGCTGCTGAACTTTGCCAGATACAGGTTTCATAGGAGACCTAAAATACAAAGATGCCCAGGCACTGATGATTGGGAATTTCAACAGCATTTTCACCAACTGGGGTACCACTGCAAGGAAGGGGAGAGATGCCGAAGTATTCTCAGAGTACACTGAGGAGGAAATATAGAACATAAAACGGTACAGCACGGAAACAGGCCCTTCAGCCCACAATGTCTGTGTCAAACATAATGCCAAGTTAGGCTAATCTTCTCTGTCTGCACATGACCTATATGCCTCCATTACTTGCCTATCCAAGTGCATCTAAAAGCTTCTTAAACACTACTATCATATCTGCCTCCACTGCAGTGTGTTCCAGATACCCACCAGCCTCTGTGTAATCAAATACTTGCCCTACATATCATCTTTAAATTTTGCCCGTGTCAACTTAAAACTATGTTCTCTGGACCGTAACATTTCAATTCTAGTCAAAAAGTTATCACACTCAATTTACAACAGCAGCTTGTAGGCAATACAAAGCAGGGGGAGTCAATCATGGAGAATAGAGTGAAGACTTGGAACAAATATGTTCCCATTAAAGAATTGGAGACTCTAATCCAAGAGACACACAGATCTCAAGGAAAGCATGGGGTTGGCCAAAGCAAAAATAGGGAGATTTAGGATAGATGCCAAGAGCCGTAAAAGTAGATACGGAGAGGAGGTGCAGAGGACGTTAGGTTTACATCCAGGAAGACACATGGGTGAAGAACACTGACATATAAGCAACAAAAGCACTTGAGATGTTGTGTAAAGTATGGAGAATGAAAAAATGGAAAGAAAATAGAGAGATGTGTCGCTGACCAGACAACAGCTTGTATTTGGAGGCAATGTCCAGTTCTCAACAAACCTCTTTTTTAGTTTAGTTTAGAGATACCGTGCTGAAACACGCCCTTTGGCTCACCAAGTCCATACCCGACCAGTGATCCCTGCACAGGAACACTATCCTGCACATTAGGACTATTTACAATTATACCAAGCCAATTAGCCTACAACCCCCGACATGTTTGGCGATCGGGAGGAAACCAAAGCACCCGTAGAAAACCCACGCAGGTCACAGGGAGAACGTACAACCTCCATGCAGACAGCAGCCAGAGTCAGGTTCGAACCCGGGTATCTAACGCTGTGAGGCAGCAATTCTACCGCTACACTACCATGCCACCCTTTGCACTGGTCTTTCACAGAAGAGAGCAGTGGTATCAGCTGTGACGTTGAGGTGGTGAAAGTGAAATAATGTGCAAGAATGGAGCTGATAGCGATATCAGTTTTGTAGAATCTTTCATTTAAACAGCCCATCACACATACAGAATAGAGAGATTGGCGGAGAAGTTGCATCAGCTGAATAAGTGGAAAACTAAGCTGCCTGCTCCTTCATATCAATATTGCTGCCTTTTCAAACTTGCTGTCTACTTTTTAATTCCTGTTCTAATATTCTGTGTCAAATTTTAATCGGTCATGGCCCATTTGCACTGAATAGATACATTGCTATTGCTCCTGTACAGACAATATATAAATCCCAATTCTTCTTGCCATACACAACACACAGTTTACCTCTGTTGGAAATTACTCACTCAGAGAACCCAGGATCAGTAGCAGAACCCTCATTTCACCAGGTGACATTCTGCAAATGAAAGCACAGAATTAAAATCAGAGAGAAATGAGGTACAAGGGTCTTGTGCAAGCTGTAAAGTGGGACAGCAATTAATAGTGGGTGAAACACATGACTCCCTGACTGGGAGATCTACAGACAAACGCAAGATCTCCCTCTCAGCGTTGTACAGGAAAATTAATTACAATCAATTAACATGAGGTAAAATTCTGAGATTGATCAAGTGGTGATGTCTTCTTACCTGATTCTGCAGAGGTGCTGCTGCCTGGGATGGAGGGAGATGAGACCACCTGCAACCTCCTCAGTCCCGGGTACTCTACCGTGAGTGTTGACAGACTCAGCGACAGCTCACCCACTACCTTCCACATCCGCTTCCCGAGTGAATAACTGCAGGGCTGGATAACAGTGCAACCGATGCGGGTTTGGGGAAAACATGCAAAGCAGACAAACCAACACCCCCCATTCTGTGTCTGTGGAATGAAGAGTCCATTGTTTCCAGTCAACTTCCTCTAACAACCGCAGATCAGTGAAGGGTCAGCATTGAGCAGGGGGCTGCAATTGTAACAGACAAATGTATTAGAGAGGAAATGCACTGTAGATCCTGTATAAATCCTGCCTAATGACCAGCTGACCATTACTACACAGAGGGTCATACTGGAACAGAAATGGAGATGTGTTAACAGAGGGAATAGTTATAGTATAAACACTGCTAGTGGACTGAGTATTGGAAATGTAATGGACAGTGCGAGCTAGAGAGGGTGCAGCCACAGAATAAATCCCAGCCACGTTCGTACTGGGTCAGTATGTGACACTGAGCTGTGTATATGGGAACTGGAACAGAAAGGAAATTGGAGAGAATTTTATCAGATTTATTCTCCACTCCAGCATCATCCCACGTGGCAGCGTTGAGCTGTGTGGTGGATCTACAGTGAACAGATGGGGCTACAAAAGGAAACTGGCAGGATCATTCCTGTTGTACTAAAACATGTCGCATCAGATATTGGTGTCTGTGCTCCGGACCCAGAACAGACAGTAAACAGGACATTGGCAGCTGAAGCACAACTACGGCCTGCAAACAGGCTCTTTGGCCCAACTCCCGTTTGCCTCTGCCTGACCATAATTATCCCTCTAATCCTTTTCGAACCATGAACCTGTCCATAAGGCTTTTAAATGTCATAATTGTTCCTGCCTTTACCACTTCTGGCAATTCATTCCATACATCCATCACCCTCTGTGTGAATAAAACTGTCTCACACGTCCTATTTAAATCTTTCCCTGCTCACATTAGGACATTGAATAGCACATCACAGAAACAACCCTATGGCCCACAATCTCTATGCCGAATGCAGCACGATAAAATTAATCATATCTCCTTGCAAAAGATGTTATAGAGGTATATAAAATCATGAGGGAAATAAGTAGGGTAAACGTGCATGGTCTTTTCCCAAGTGTTGGGGAATCAAGAACCAGTGGACATAGGTTTAAGGTAAGAGGGGAAAAAATTAACAGGAACCTGGAAGTAATTTTTTCACTCAGAGGATGGTGGGTAAATGGAACATGCTGCCAGTGGATGTAGTTGATGCAGGACTATAACGGCATTAAAAAGATACTTGGACAGGTACATGGAAAGGTTTAGAAGGAAATGGGCCAATGGGACTACCTAAACTAGGGGATCTGAGCCGACAATAATGAATTGGGCCGAAGGGTTTTTTCCCTGCTGCATGACGACATATGATCAATATCCCTCCATTCCCTGCAGGTCCACGAGCCTATCTGTAAACCTCTCCGATGCCACTATTGTATCTGTTTCCTCACCACCCATGGCAGGATGTTCCAGGCACCCATCACCCTGTGTAAAAAAAACTAAACTACACATCTACTTTAAACTTTGTCTCTCTCACCTTAAATCTATTCCCTCAAGTGTTTGACAATTTCACATTGGGAAAGAAGGTCTAACTGACTAGTCTCTCTATACCTCTCGTAACTTTATATACTTCCATCAGCTATCCTCTGCTTGTAGTCACATGTGGCTGTGCCTAACGGCTGCGGCTCGCTGGCAGTCTGTTTGTCTTTTTTCCTTTTTTTTGTTTGTGTGTCGGTGTTGGGATGGTTTATATTTCTGTTTTTGGCTGTGTGTGTGTGCGGGGGGGGGGGGGGTGTGGTGGGGGGGGGGGCGGGTGGGGTGGGGGAAACCTATCTTTTTTTAGGTCTCTTCCCCGGGGCGCAGCTTGGCCGCGGGGCCTTCCATCGCCCGCGGGGCCTTCCATCGCCCGGCGCGGCTCGGCCGCTCGACTTAACATCGCCGGCGCGGCTCGGCCACGGGACCTAACAGTGCCCGGTGCGGCTCGGCCGCTGGACTTAACATCGCCGGCGCGGCTCGGCCGCGGGACGTTTCAGTGCCCGGCTCGGCCGCGGGACCTTCCATCCCCTTGCGGGGGCTGTGTGTGTCGGTCGCCTCGGTAGGGGTCGAGCTGCCTGTCCGTGGGTGCGGGGGGAAGAGAGTGGAAGTTTTGTTGCCTTCCATCACAGTGAGGGGGTGTTTGGAGTCACTGTGATGGATGTTTGTGTTGGGGTCGTGTGTCCTGTGTTCTTTTCTTTTTTGTTGTGTTCTGTGACTGCTGGAAATGTAATTTTGTTCAGTATCTGTACCGAATGACAATAAAGTTCTGTACTGTAGGTAATAGCCCATAATCCAGCCAGACATTAAACCCATGGCCTCCAGCTTTAGTCAGCTTATAGAGGCCTCCAACCTCTGCCTTGGTAAAATGAATGCAAGCATCAATCTTATCTATGCCCCTCGTAATTTAATAAACCTCGGCAAGGTCACCTCACAGCCTCCTTCACTCCAAAAAAGAAACAGCCCCCACGCATCCAAGCTCTCCTCACATCTTGAGCACTCCTGTCCCGGCAACATCCTTCTGCAGCCTCTCTATCTCAATCACATTCTTTGCATTCAATAGCATGGTGACCAGAAATGCACATGATACTCACGTAGTCTCACTAATGTTCTATCCAGATGCAAGGTGATGTCCTAACCCTTCACTCAATGTCCTGTCCAATGAAGGCAACAACGCCATATGCCTTCTTCACACTGTAAATGAAAGGACCCAGGAGTGTAACACTGCAAATGACAGGGCCCAGGAGTTTAACACTGTATGGAGGATGGTGATGGCAGAGGCTATCACAACATTTCAGAACTATCTAGATGAGCACTTGAATCACCAAGGCCTAGAAGGTGACAGATCATATGTTGATATCTGGGAATGATATAAATTGATACTTAATGATCAGTATGGACAAGGTGAACTGAATGCCCTGTATCCGTGCTGTATGACACTTTGACTCTATCAGTTGAAGTCTGGGGCAGATCAGTTATGATTGCATTGACACAGGGCAGGCAATCTACTTTTGTTCCTGTTTTGCTGTGTTCCTGTGAGAAGACACTGAGTGATCTTGGCAGTCATTGATGGAGGATTCTAATTCAATGATAAATAATGCAGTGGTGGAACAGCAGAAAAGGACACAGGAAATTCACTCCTTGGTCGAGCAGGCCAGAACTTTATAACTCGGGAGTGCAGGAAGATGAGGGGTGATATTATAGAGGAATACATAGTATAAATGCACAGTCTTTTCCCCAGAGTAGGGGAATCAAAACCAGAGGCCATGGATTGAAGGTGAGGGGGGTAAGATTGAATAGAAAGGAACGTGAGGGGCAACTTTTTTTTTTAAATGCAAAGGGTGGTAGGTATATGGAACGAGCTGTGGCCTTTCACAAAATGTTACCTGTGCCCGATATGAAAAGTACTTTGTTTTCCGTCTAGATGTTTCTTGTTACAAACAGAATTTTTGGAATGGTGGCAAATTAATCTCCAGTGCTTCCATTGGAAATGTTGTGATGGCAGATTTGAATTTGGTACACAGAAACAAGTATTTAAGCCCTTCCACTCAAACTCCTATGAAAACTGCCTCTATCTGTCCATTCCCTCCTCCTATCCTCAGCCACTCTCCTTTTCCATAAATTCTTGTTTTCTTGTCGCTCAATTTGCATCTGAGCCCTTTCATCAATGGTTACCTTATTCCTTGTTTTAAAAGGTCCCTTGTTCTCAGTCTATGGATTTCCTGGTAAAAACAGGGATGACAGAGCAGGAAAGTTAACCCATTAGTAATGTTGTGGTTGCAAAAACAAGGGTGTTTTGGATGGAAGTTACTGCAGAGGAACAGGCCATTCAGCCCAACAACATTGACTTGTTTTATACTGCACACCAACATCCTGCAATGTGGAAGCACTGTGCACTCAGCTGTGTCCTGGGACTGCATTGAACAGAGGGGACTGGACAAGGAACATCCACACAATCATTCCTCATTCACGAAAAATTACATCAGTTTATCTAAAGATCTGAATTGGAGGCAGCCATATATCTTGGACCATTAAAAATTATGGAGAGTACTGCAACGAGGGAGACAGATGGGACCACTAAACGGTTTGAAAATTAGCATGAGAACATCGTGACTGAGCTCAACACAGAGGAAATAGTGGAACAAGACATAACACATACTGGAAAACAGGGATCATCAGTTATTCACTCAAGCTTCCAAGGATACTGATTCTCATTCTGTACAACCACTTGTCACTCTCTCCTGTTCCCTCATATTCCAGTCCTCATTTCACCAATTGCCCCCTTGATTCTTTATGTCGAATTTTGCTCAGTTTGCATCCTTCCATTCACCAATGTTACCTGCGCTCCTGATATTGAAAGTTGTTTGTTCGCACTTTCTTCAGTCTGACCAACCCAAAATGGCTTTCCATTCCTTCAGCAAACTCTGCCTGAACTGTTGTATTACTCCAGCATTTTGCTCAAGATTCCAGTAATTGTAGTTCCCGAATCTTGCTCTCATTTTGCCAGGATGGTTGAAGAGGGCAGAATTGACCAGGACATGCGTTTCCGTTTGACCTGCAATGGCCACAGAAGGGAAGATGAATTATTTATGTCTCTGCATAGAAACAGGTCCTTCTGCCCAGCAGCTCCATGACATGTTTTACATTCCACGTCAACCTCATGTAACGTGGCAGCTCTGGACACTCAGCTGTGCGGTGGGACGACAGTAACAGAGAGGACTGGAAAAGGAACATCCACAAAATCATTTGTTTAGCACATTGGTGTCAGTGCTCGAGAACTATGATGAGCAGACACCACATGGGGCCTTGGCAGCTGCAAAACTGCCAAGAGTAGAAAATGTTGTTGGGACTTTTGAGTTTAAAGGGAGAGAATGGATAAGCTGTCTATTTTCCCTAGAGCAAGGATAAAACCTGAGCAGTGTCTTTATGGAGGTTTATAAAATTGAGGAATGCTAGTAAGCTGTATAGTCACAATCTCTTTCTCCGGATAAAAGTCATAGGTTTAAGGAGTGACACATTTTTCAGAGCGTAGTGAGTATATGGAATGAGCAGCCAGAGGAAGTGGTTGAGGCATGTACTATTATCATGTATTAAAGAAATTTGAAGAGCTACTTGGACAATAAAGATGTAGAGAGAGACACAACAAACTGCATATTCTGCAATTCTGACCAAAACTCCAAGTGCTGGAAGAGCTCAGCAGGTCAAGCAGCATTGTGGAGGGAATGGACAGGCGATGTTTCATGTCAGGCCCCTCTTCAGACTCAGACCACCATATGTCCATTCCCTCTACAGATGCTATCTGCCCGGTTGTGTTGCTCCAACACTTCGAGGAACACCTGCTCAGGGATATAGGTAAACCACTGACGTGTTGGGCCAAAGTGCATGTTTCCATGCTGTTCAACTCTATGCCAGCTATGAAAACATTAAATGTGCAGATGAGTAGCTAAGATATATCAGATGCTGCACAGAATGGATTGCAGAGATAAGGAGGAGTAAGACCAGAGAGGGAACTGAAAATCAGAAGATGTTGTCACTGACCCCTCAAGGTACCACAGAATGTCTCTGTCTGTCTTCCGAGAAAGCCTCTTACTTAATCTCGTCCTTTTCTGTTGTTAATATTGCCCAATGTGCAACGACTGGCGTTTTTTTGTTGTCAGAAGTGAAGAATCCTCTATTCTTGCTTTGCAACTGGCATCTCACAAACATGATATCAGGAATGGGTAAAAATGATTGAAGGATTGAGTCCATCGGATCGTCAATGGAACCGAAAGCTGGAATTATTTAGAATTTACAACACAGGAATGTCCAGTTCAGGCCAAAATCACAGCCATGCCATGTGCCCATCCCTGCTTGTTGCAATCAGGCAATTCTGTTCCTGTCAAAATTAACATCATTGTTCCTAACATTGCATACTTTACAACATTCTCATAGCTCAGTGTCCAACATTAATAGTGTGCGTTCCTGGGGAGGGATGTATCTTTTCTCTGGATGTTTATTATCCAATCCATTCTCTATATTATATTCCAGTACACAGAGGGCCAACATTAGCTTACTGCTGGTGTGGGAGGAAATTATCCTGCAGATGATGCCTCTCTCACACTCATGTCCTCTGATTCACCATCTCTGCTCACTGTGCACCAGCCCCCACTCCCTCTCCTGCCTTACTCAGCTGTGCTCCTCCCAAAACAAGGCATCTTAGACAGACACGGGTCAAGAGAATGACAATAGACAATAGGTGCAGGAGTAGGCCATTCAGCCCTTCGAGCCAGCACCGCCATTCAATGCGATCATGGCTGATCACTCTCAATCAGTACCCCGTTCCTGAAGGGACGTGTGGTGGAGTTGGAGAGGAAGTTGGATGACCTCAGGGCCATCCGGGAATGCGAGAGTTTCCTCGACAGGACCTATTGTGAGGCTGTCACGCCAAGGGTCCAGGTCGAGCGAAGGTGGGAGACTGTTTCAGGGGGGAGTGGACGAGGACTACAGGAGACCCCAGTGGCTGTGCCTATTGCAAATAGGTATACCCTCTTGGGAACTGTCGGGGCAGAAGACGTTTCCAGTCCGAGTGGCGGACCTGTTGGCAAGGATACTCGACTGGAGACCGAAGTCTGGAAGAGCCGTAGTGGTCGGTGACTCCATAGTCCGAGGGATGGACAGAAGATTTTGTGGCAGCAGGAGGGACTTGAGGATGGTCTGTTGCCTCCCTGGTGCCAGGGTTCAACACATCACAGACCGGCTTCAGAAAATCCTAGTGAGGGAAGGCGATCAACCTGAAGTCATTGTGCACGTGGGCACGAATGACGTCGGGCGGAAGAGGAAGGAGGTGCTACAGCGGGAGTTTAGAGAGTTGGGAAAAACACTGAGAAGTAGGACGTTATCTCTGGACTGCTACCGGTACCTCTTGCTGGTGAGGCCAGGAACAGAGAGATAGAGCGTATGAATTTATGGCTGAGGGACTGGTGCAGAGAGCAGGGATTTAGATTTCTGGACCACTGGGATCTGTTCTGGGCTAGGGGTGACTTGTACAAAAGGGACGGGTTACATCTTAACAGCAGGGGAACAAACATTCTGGCAGGCAGGTTTGCTAGTGTGACACCTGTGGCTTTAAACTAAGTAGAGGGGGGGAGGGGTTAACAAATTGTGAATATGAAGATGAGGTAAAAGGGAATACAGGAGATATTGCAAAAGACTCTCGGAAGAAAGGGAACAGAAGTTCTAGAGGGGAAAAGAAATTAAGGGCAGGGCCAATTGTGACCGATGTGAGAGGGGAGGTAAATACAGAAGTTAAAGTGTTGTACTTAAATGCGCGTAGTATAAAAAATAAAGTGGATGAGCTTGAGGCTGAGTTAGTCATGGGCAAGTATGATGTTGTAGGGATCACTGAGACATGGCTACAAGAGGACCAGGGCTGGGAACTGAATATTCAGGGGTACACAACGTATAGAAAAAACAGACAGGTGGGCAGAGGGGGTGGGGTTGCTCTGATGGTAAGGAATGATATTCATTCCCTTGCAAGGGGTGACATAGAATCAGGAGATGTTGAATCAGTATGGATAGAAATGAGAAATTGTAAGGGTAAAAAGACCCTAATGGGAGTTATCTATAGGCCCCAAACAGTAGCCTCGACATAGGGTGCAAGTTGAATCAGGAGATAAAATTGGCGTGTCAAAAATGTAGTGCTACGGTGGTTATGGGAGATTTCAACATGCAGGTAGACTGGGAAAATCAGGTTGGAAATGGACCCCAGGAAAGAGAGTTTGTAGAGTGCCTTCGAGATGGATTCTTAGAACAGCTTGTACTGGAGCCTACCAGGGAGAAGGCAATTCTGGATTTAGTGTTGTGTAATGATCCTGATCTGATAAGGGGACTAGAGGTAAAAGAGCCATTAGGAGGCAGTGATCACAACATGATAAGTTTTACTCTGCAAATGGAAAGGCAGAAGGGAAAATCGGAAGTGTCGGTATTACAGTATAGCAAAGGGGATTACAGAGGCATGAGGCGGGAGCTGGCCAAAATTGACTGGAAGAAGGCCCTAGCAGGGAAGACGGTAGAACAGCAATGGCAGGTATTCCTGGGAATAATGCAGAGGTTGCAGGATCAATTTATTCCAAAGAGGTGGAAAGACTCTAAGGGGAGTAAGAGACACCTGTGGCTGACAAGGGAAGTCAGGGACAGCATAAAAATTAAGGAGAGGAAGTATAACATAGCAAAGAAGAGTGGGAAGACAGAGGATTGGGACTCTTTTAAAGAGCAACAAAAGTTAACTAAAAAGGCAATACGGGGAGAAAAGATGAGGTACGAGGGTAAACTAGCCAATAATATAAAGGAGGATAGCAAAAGTTTTTTTAGGTACGTGAAGAGGAAAAAAATAGTCAAGGCAAATGTGGGTCCCTTGAAGACAGAAGCAGGGGAATTTATTATGGGGAACAAAGAAATGGCAGACGAGTTAAACCGTTACTTTGGATCTGTCTTCACTGAGGAAGATACACACAATCTCCCAAATGTTCTAGGGGCCGGAGAACCTAGGGTGATGGAGGAACTGAAGGAAATCCACATTAGGCAGGAAATGGTTTTGGGTAGACTGATGGGACTGAAGGCTGATAAATCCCCAGGGCCTGATGGTCTGCATCCCAGGGTACTTAAGGAGGTGGCTCTAGAAATAGTGGAAGCATTGGAGATCATTTTTCAATGTTCTATAGATTCAGGATCAGTTCCTGTGGATTGGAGGATAGCAAATGTTATCCCACTTTTTAAGAAAGGAGGGAGAGAGAAACGGGTAATTATAGACCAGTTAGCCTGACATCAGTGGTGGGGAAGATGCTGGAGTCAATTATAAAAGACGAAATTGCTGAGCATTTGGATAGCAGTAACGGGATCATTCCGAGTCAGCATGGATTTACGAAGGGGAAATCATGCTTGACAAATCTACTGGAATTTTTTGAGGATGTAACTAGGAAAATTGACAGGGGAGAGTCAGTGGATGTGGTGTACCTCGACTTTCAGAAAACCTTCGACAAGGTCCCACATAGGAGATTAGTGGGCAAAATTAGGGCACATGGTATTGGGGGTAGGGTACTGACATGGATAGAAAATTGGTTGACAGACAGAAAGCAAAGAGTGGGGATAAATGGGTCCCTTTCGGAATGGCAGGCAGTGACCAGTGGGGTACCGCAAGGTTCGGTGCTGGGACCCCAGCTATTTACGATATACATTAATGACTTAGACGAAGGGATTAAAAGTACCATTAGCAAATTTGCAGATGATACTAAGCTGGGGGGTAGTGTGAATTGTGAGGAAGATGCAATAAGGCTGCAGGGTGACTTGGACAGGTTGTGTGAGTGGGCGGATACATGGCAGATGCAGTTTAATGTAGATAAGTGTGAGGTTATTCACTTTGGAAGTAAGAATAGAAAGGCAGATTATTATCTGAATGGTGTCAAGTTAGGAGGAAGGGGAGTTCAACGAGATCTGGGTGTCCTAGTGCATCAGTCAATGAAAGGAAGCATGCAGGTACAGCAGGCAGTGAAGAAAGCCAATGGAATGTTGGCCTTCGTAACAAGAGGAGTTGAGTATAGGAGCAAAGAGGTCCTTCTACAGTTGTACCGGGCCCTGGTGAGACCGCACCTGGAGTACTGTGTGCAGTTTTGGTCTCCAAATTTGAGGAAGGATATTCTTGCTATGGAGGGCGTGCAGCGTAGGTTCACTAGGTTAATTCCCGGAATGGCGGGACTGTCGTATGTTAAAAGGCTGGAGCGATTGGGCTTGTATACACTGGAATTTAGAAGGATGAGGGGGGATCTTATTGAAACATATAAGATAATTAGGGGATTGGACACATTAGAGGCAGGAAACATGTTCCCAATGTTGGGGGAGTCCAGAACAAGGGGCCACAGTTTAAGAATAAGGGGTAGGCCATTTAGAACAGAGATGAGGAAGAACTTTTTCAGTCAGAGAGTGGTGAAGGTGTGGAATTCTCTGCCTCAGAAGGCAGTGGAGGCCAGTTCGTTGGATGCTTTCAAGAGAGAGCTGGATAGAGCACTTAAGGATAGCGGAGTGAGGGGGTATGGGGAGAAGGCAGGAACGGGGTACTGATTGAGAGTGATCAGCCATGATCGCATTGAATGGCGGTGCTGGCTCAAAGGGCTGAATGGCCTACTCCTGCACCTATTGTCTATTGTTCCTGCCTGCTATCCTTAAAGTATGAAAAGGCAGTAGAAATTAAAAGTGGGTGGAGTGCAGACAGATCGAGATGTTCTTGTGAATGAGACACCTGACAGTCGACATGAAAGTGCGACAAACGTCAGGAAGGTAAGCAGCACATTGGGATTTATTGCAAGCGGTGTTGGAGATGAAAATACAGTTTAAGTTTAGCCATACCTGAAATACTATGTGCAATGTTGGTCTCGTTATTTAACAGTATATTTGCATTGAAAATAGCCCAAAAGAGATTAACTCACCTAATTTCAGGGATAAAGCTTATATACTACCACAAATGTCTAAAAGTGTTGGCTTGTGTTGTTTGGAGTTGACAAGGATGCGGGATGAGGGGTGAGCCACACATGGTCCCACAGCGGCAGAACAGTGTTGTTGTTGGGACAGAGTCAGAGATAAACAGCATGGAAACAGGACCTTTGAGTGCACACCAACCATCCTTTTAAAAAAATCCTACCTTCAACTATGTTATTCTCCCCCATTTTATCTTTGGGATTTTTTTGT